>NW_027509236.1:335000-407500 GCF_048541705.1 Temnothorax americanus
GCACACGCACACGCACACGCACACGCACACGCACACGCACACGCACACGCACACGCACACGCACACGCACACGCACACGCACACGCACACGCACACGCACACGCACACGCACACGCACACGCACACACACACACACACACACACACACACACACACACACACACACACACACACACACACACACACACACACACACACACACACACACACACACACACACACACACACACACACACACACACACACACACACACACACACATACGTCTATTTATTTAAATAAGTTAATATGTGTTGTGTCTAAAAGCAACGGTGTCCAATTGAACTGTGCGCAAATGAAATGTGTCTAAACAAACTGAGCGCAATTGAAACGTGTCCAATCGAACGCTGCGCAACTTTATGTGTCCAATAACACTGTGTGCAATTGCAACGTGGGCAATTGTACTGTGTTCAACTGAACCTCTCCCATCTTAATCAGGCTACTGTTGTATACAGCTGACATTTTGCACAGTTGGTTACGTTCAACCTTGTCGCAACACTGGTGTAACTCTGATCCGGTAGAAACAGATAAACCAACCTGACTCTAACCCGACTCTGACTCGACTCTGACCCTCGCGATGGAATAATCATTGAAATAAATTGTTTTTTTATTGCAATAAAATATTTTTTAAAATTATTAAGTTTTATTAACATAAATTTTTTATTTATAAACAAAAAGTTAAAATATATAAAATATAAAATATAAAATATAAAATATAAAATATAAAATATAAATTATAAATTATAAAATATAAACATAAAATATAAAATATAACATAAAATATAAATATAAATATAAATATAAAATATAAAATATAAAATATAAAATATAAAATATAAAATATAAAATATAAAATATAAAATATAAAATATAAAATATAAAATATAAAATATAAAATATAAAATATAAAATATAAAATATAAAATATTAAATATAAAATATAAAACATTAAATATCAAGAACGAAAACATGTCCACACACAATATTATTTTAAAAGACGACTAAAAGATGTCTAATATCGGATGTCTTTTAGTCATCTTATAAGTTTTAGCTATAAGACGACATTTAGTGGGACATAAGTCATCTGTTAGTCATCTTTTAGTCGACTTTAAGCTCTAGCAAAATGACATCTAAGCCGAAAATTTGTCATCTTTTAGTCATCTTTTAAACATCTTTGTGCTGTCTGGGTTACTACTTAGAAAACACCCTGTAATAATATAATAATATTTATTTAACTTCGGCTGCTGCTAAGAAGTGGACTTGGTTTACAATAAGTTCCTTAACACGCTCATCCATCCGTTCATCGCCCGTCAATCACAACAATTTTGACGGGATCATTCTTCACGCTAAAGCTCGCCATTATTTATCACTACTGCTCTCGCCTATCTTTTCTCATCTCCGCTTCTATCTTTTTCCTATCCCTATATAATTTCCTTAATATTTTTTCTTTGATTGTATCTAGTTTATCCATAGTCTATCTATTCTTTTCCTGTTATCCCTCCCTAGTTCTATAAACCGGTTCTTTATACTGCTGCACTCCTCCACGTAGTGCTACAAATTATCCCTTCCTTCCTTGCAGAACAAACACATTTTTTTCTCTTCCCCCCACCAATACATGTTCTCCGATTCCATGTTACCACATCTCAGATTTATCAGGGCTGATACTATCCCCTTCGATCTGTTTATCTATGTTTGCCCTCCTTAGATATTCCGGTCTATTACCGTCTCTCTCTAACTTTTTATATTTCCTGTTATACTTTGACTCTATTATATTATTCTTTTCCACTTGCCTGTATCTCCCAGTTTTTTAATTTAATCTCTTTCCCTAAGTTCCTCCCTTCTCTCTTTAACGACTCGACTGCTTCCACCCCCCCACCCGTTTCTATAGTACTTCTCTCTCTCTCTCTCTCTCTCTCTCTCTCTCTCTCTCTCTCTCTCTCTCTCTCTCTCTCTCTCTCTCTCTCTCTCTCTCTCTCTCCCCCTCCCCCCTCTCTCTCTCTCTCTCTCTCTCAGAGTCCCTTCATTGCCGGCCACGATCTCTTAGAGTTGTCTATGTCACTTATAGCTAATCCTAATTCTGACCGCTTTATTTCTCGTCGAAACTACAAACGTATCGATTGTTCTCGGTTCGTTGAACATCTTGAATCTATTGCTGGCGACGTGCGGGCCGAGATTGATGCATTTGGGAAGCGGGCTAAGAGCAAATTTCATTACAATTCTCTTGCTAAAATTACGAATTCAGCAAAACTGTGGAGAGAACTGGCTCGACTTGGACTTGTCAAGTCGTCTTTTACTTCTCCTCTACACTTTTTCACACCGGATCAGCTCAACCTATACTATGCTTCGGTTTCCAATGCTCATTCTCCATGCTTATATTCTGACTTCATCGCTGCTATTGCTTCAGTTAATCGTCCATCTTATCCAGAGTTCGTTTTCTCCTCTATCTCACCTCAATCTGTTTCTAAGCTTATTACTGCTGAATCTATTCACTCTTATGCCTCTGGTTCCAATGGCATTCCGCTTTATGTTCTGCGTATCTCATGGCCCGTTATCTCGACATGCATCACTTCTTTGTTTAATCGATCGCTAGATGCATCTCTGTTTCCGTCTGAGTGGAAGAGAGCATATATTCGCCTACTCTCTAAAATTCGTACACCGCTATCCCCGTCGGATACAAGACCAATAGCGAATTTGCCGGAACTGTCTAAACTATTAGAGAGGATAGTTGCTTCACAGATTGTTGACTATCTAAATAAACATGAAATCTTAAATCCAAGACAGTCTGCATATCGCCCGGGATATAACACGCAGTCAGCACTTCTACGTATCTGTAATGATATAAAACAGGGGATTGATGAAGGGCTTATCACTATTATGATACTTTTTGATTTTAGCAAAGCATTCGACACCGTTCCCCATTTACTATTGCTTATCAAACTTAAAGAGATCGGTTTTTCAGATGCCGTTCTAAACTGGATTTTCTCTTATCTAACTGGCCGTTCTCAGGCGGTCATAGACGACGCTGGCAATCTTTCCGACTGGATACTCACTTCTTCTGGTGTCCCTCAGGGTTCGGTGCTTGGTTCTCTGCTGTTTTCTTTGTATATTAACGATATTGTTGCGCCCGTGCCGAGACGCCCGGTAGAGGCCCGAAAAGCAGTCGCGAAGCGCTGCGTGACGTCGAGCCTTGACGACCAGCTGTTGCGTTTGTTTGTTTACTTCTGCCGTCTGTCAGATTCTCCGCCGGGCCTTCGAACCATTCAGACGTGTTCATGAGCCATTGTTCTATTACATTACTGCATTAACGAGTTTTTTTCTATTTGTGTGAGTTTATTCCCGGTAACGGGATTGCGCGCCGCGTTCGCGAGTGAGTGCGTGAAGGTGTGTGCTGCGAACGCGCGGTCGAGCGCAACATTTTGGGGGCTCGTCCGGGATAGAACGGATCGTTCGGACGAGCGAGGACTAGATGAGCGACGAGCGACGAGCTACGATTTCCTCATGGCTGCAAGGAAACGACTCCGAGTAGCGACTCCACAGTCGGATGCTGCGGAGATGACGTCGGAGGTGGTGACCCTCCAGGCGGTAATTCGGGAGGTCCGGCTCCTGCGCGAGGTACAGGCGCGGAGAGAGAGGGAGTACGCCGAGACGTTCCGCCGGCAAGAAGAGGAGCTCCGTCTTTTCCGAGGGATGAACTCCGGCGCACAGCTAAGTCATTCTTATAATAGAGTATCTGGGGACTCGGGGACGCGAGTCGCGAGCGGCGCGGGGGCGCAAGTCATACGCGGAAGTATCGCGATCTCGAACGGCGCGGAAGCGCGAGACGCGCACGCGAGTGAGGGGGACGCGATCCCGAGCGGCGTGGTAGCGCGAGTCGCGCATGCGGGGGAAAGAGACGTGAAATTGAGCGACGTGGTATATTGCATCCAAAGGTCTCCCAGACATAAAAGAAAAATTGTCCACTCGGACAGGCTAGCTTTATATTCTGTAAGGAAGTTGATAGGGGGAAGATTAGAGTAGAACAGAGCCCGGTTTATAGTGAATTTTGTTTGGAACAGATTATAAATAAAAGATTATAAATTAAAGATTAAAAAGAATCTATCACAAGACTTTTTTTAACCAATTGGTTTAAAAAAAGTCTTGTGATAGATTCCTTTAATCTTTAAAGTGTTATGTTATTCTTTGTTTCTGTGCGTCGTATGACTTTCTGTTTTAGAGGAAATCGACGGCATGTGTTGGAGATATCAATAGGAGTCTCCACGTATGGCAGATCGACAGGCAGAACTCCCAATCCGAAGTGGACCGCCTGCCCACGGTTTTTGACCCGTGGTTTTCCCGTGGGCCATAGGGCGAATGCCGGGCGGGGACCTGGGGAACCCTGCGGGGCGCAGGGTCCACGGGAAGTTTCCCCCCCCCCCTTGTTCGAAGATTTCGCGAAAGAGCAGCGGTCGAGGAAGAAGACGTCATTTCGGAGTACCGAAGGACTCGAGAGCGAGACAGTGCGGACGGCCCTCCTGAAGACGGCTTGGGGGAGTCTGGCCAGCTCTTCCCAGAGGTCGAGTGTGAGGAGAAGGTCGTGGCGGCAAGAAGCTGTACTCGTCTGGGCGCTGCTCCCCTTTGATTATCGGGGCGACAATCTAGGAAAAGGGGGGGCAGTGTTGCGCCCGTGCCGAGACGCCCGGTAGAGGCCCGAAAAGCAGTCGCGAAGCGCTGCGTGACGTCGAGTCTTGACGACCAGCTGTTGCGTTTGTTTGTTTACTTCTGCCGTCTGTCAGATTCTCCGCCGGGCCTTCGAACCGTTCAGACGTGTTCATGAGCCATTGTTCTATTACATTACTGCATTAACGAGTTCTTTTCTATTTGTGTGAGTTTATTCCCGGTAACGGGATTGCGCGCCGCGTTCGCGAGTGAGTGCGTGAAGGTGTGTGCTGCGAACGCGCGGTCGAGCGCAACAATATATATAAAATTTTACGTTATGTGTTTCATATGATTTTCGCTGATGATATTCAGATTTATCGTTTGTGTTCACCTGCTAATATTCTTCAGGCTCTAGAATTAATCACTAAGGATGCTAATGCTATTTCTGATTATGCTAATATGTACGGACTTAAGCTAAATCCTGCCAAATCTAAGGTCATCATATTTGGCAGTCAAGCATATGTGAATGACATTGATCTTGGCAGTATACCACCTATCGTTGTAAACAATACGCCTTTACCATTTGTGAGTGAGGTACGGAATTTGGGTGTCATCTTCATGTCCAACTTATTCTGGACGAAGCATATCTCGTTGGTTTCGCAGAAGGTCCATCATGCACTATACAATTTGAAATATAACAAAAACTCTCTTTCCACCAATCTCAGGATTAAGCTCGTTACAACCTTGATTTTGCCGCATATTGATTACTGTTGCCTCGTATACCATGGTTTGACCAAGGAACTAAATACCAAGTTACAGAGACTTGTCAATTGTTGTATTCGGTTTATCTATGACTTTAAGTGTGATGAACATATCACCCCATATAGACGTAGATTGAAGTGGTTTTCTGTTGAAAACAGACGATACTACTTTCTTGGATGCCAGATTTATCGTATCCTGCATATGAGCTCACCATCTTACCTGCGTGAACTTTTTACCTCCCCTGATCCTACTCTAAGGAAGTCTGACCGGCTCGCTTCATCATCTACTCTAATTTTTCACATTCCTGCTCATAGAACCGTCACCTACAGAAATTCTTTTCAGCTTTCTTGCATTTACTTCTGGCATTCTCTTCCTAACTCAGTTACATCAGCTTCGTCTCTCACATCATTTAAGAGCTTACTTCGCATGTTTTTGCTTTCAACTGAATCGGAGTGACGTGTCTTTGTTCCTTCCTTCTTTGGTTTTTGCGTACTTCCTATTTTTGTGTTTCTTTGGTATTCTTTTTCTTCTAGTATTCTTGTTTACGTTGCGTTATTCTGTTAGATTTAAGTTGCGCTAGTTTTTAGTTGCGTTAGTAGTAAGTTAGTTTTAGTATAATGTACATATTTTTATTTTAAGTTGCGCGCTTACTTAATTTGCGCTGTTATTTTTGATTATGTCTCACTTATCATGCTTTGTGAACTCACATGTGCTAGAGAGAGCATGTATAATTTTGTTATTTGTATTATTCTGTATTTGCCCTTTAGCCTATGCTTGGGCATAAATAAATCATATCATATCATATCATATCATATCATATCATATCATATTTCTCTCTCTCTCTCTCTCTCTCTCTCTCTCTCTCTCTCTCTCCCCCCCATGTGTTTTCAATGCTCTCAATATATCTCGTCTTTCTGCTGATGTTCTTGAGGCCCGCGATGTGGCGGGGGGTTCACCCACGGATCGCGGTATGACGCCGGGCCCCAGTCATCTCCTCGATGCCCCGCTCAGCGCTAAAAATAGATCTGTGATCGTCGCATTAAAATCCAGAGAAATTCGCGATTACATCTTGCGTGTTATGCGTCGTAAGCGCGGGTTGTCTGTCGAGGAGGTCTTTTCGCAAAACGTTCCTGGTCGCATTTATGTGAATAAGCTCCTCCCGACCGACACTTATGACCTGTTGCGTCGCACAAGAGCGAGAGCCAGACAGCTGTCTCTCAAATTCGTCTGGCACAGGGACGGTCAGATCTTTGTCCGTAAGGACCAGGGTTTGCCCCCGATTTGTATAGCTTTTGAGGCTAATCTGGCGAATCTGCAGTGACCGGCTGCGGCGGACGTTGCTCCTCCTGCTCCTTCTGGTTGCCTTAAGATTGCCTGTTTCAACGCCTGTTCCCTTCCTGCCCATCTCGAATCTATCCAGGTCTTTCTCAAGTCTAATTTTTATTATATCGTCTCCATCACTGAGACCTGGCTTCACTCTCACATCTCAGATGACTTGGTTCGCATCCCTGGCTATTATCTGTTACGTGCTGATCGAGAGGGCAGGGAGGGGGGAGGTGTCGCGTGCTATGTCCACGATTCATTGTGCGTGCGGGTCCTGGCGTCATCGCCTCCCGCTTTCTTAAACGAACCGGAATATCTCGTCCTTGATGTTCGTGGCGATGCATGTGAGCCGCTCCTTCTCACATCTATCTATCGGCGACCCAAGGGCAAAAATCTTAGCAAGTTTGTTGACACTCTAACCTCACTCATACACAACTACAATAACATCATCATTACGGGCGACCTTAATTCTAATCTCCTCACCACGTCTTATGAATCTAATCACCTCAGAGATGTAGTTTCACAGTTGTCACTATATATTGTCGAGTCTCAAGCCACATTTCACACTCGATCTTCTGACTCATGGCTCGACGTCTTTGTTGTCGACAGCCTGAGTAAAGTTGTATCATTTAGTAAGTCTTATGCTCCCTTTATCAACGGTCACGATCTAATTGAGTTGACTTACTCCTTCCGACCCCCGTCTGCTAAGAGTCGCACCTTGGTCCGACGTTGCTTCAAAAGGTTCGATGAGCATGAGTTTGCCCATTCTCTCACCTCAATGTTATCCACGTCATTTCCTGACGACTTTGGCCTTGGTAGTCCTGGCGAGTCCGACCTGGATAACAGTCTCAACACTATCACGAGCAACTTTACTGCTTGCTTGGATATCCACGCGCCTATCAACACTTTTCGTGTAACTCGACCATCTGCGCCTTGGCTCACTGATGTCCTTGCTTGCAGAATTTGTTACCGCAACCGTCTCTTTAACACGGCCCGTAGATCCGGCAACATCCTTGATTTTAACATATACAGGTTGAACAGGAACGAATTAACGCTTGATTTGAGACGAGCTAGGCAGCAGTTTAACTTGGAGAGATTAAGCTCAGTTTCTGATCCTTCCAGACTGTGGCGCGAACTGGCCAATTTGGGCCTTATTGACTCATCTTTCTCCTCACCGCTTAATCTCTTTCCTCCTGATCTCCTAAACGCTCACTACGCTTCCATTTCAAATCATTCTCCCCTCTGTTCACATTCTCAATTCTCTGAAATCATTTTATCCATTCCTCCGTCCGACCTGATTTTTAATTTTTCTCCCATTACTAACGATAATATCCCTTCCTTGATGTCCTCCTCCCCTCCTGCTTCTCTCGCCTCGGGTTGCGATCACCTGCCACTGTACCCTGTCGCCTTGGCTTTGCCTTACATTGTTAATCTTATCATTTCGTTTTTCAATTGTTGTCTTAACCTTGGCTACTTTCCATCTTTATGGAAACGGGCTATTCTTCGTCCCTTGTCCAAGACAAAGTCACCGGCTTCTCCGTCGGACACTAGGCCCATTGCCAATCTGTGTGAACTTTCTAAGTTGTTTGAAAGGGCCCTACACACCCAAATTTCCGACTTTATCAATTCTCACCATCTTCTGGACGATAGGCAATCGGGATACCGTAAAGGTTTCTCCACACAGTCTGCCCTATTGCGGCTATGCCACGATATTAGACATGGCGTTGACCTAGGTGAGGTGCTTATCCTTGTCCTTTTGACTTTAGCAAGGCCTTTGATACAGTCAGTCACTTTCTACTGTTAACTAAGCTCCGTAAACTAGGATTCTCTGATCTTGCCCTCAAATTGATTTTTTCCTACCTCACTGGTCGCTCTCAGGCTGTCGCTGACTCGGAAGGCGTGCTCTCCGATTGGCTTTCGGTCACTTCGGGAGTTCCCCAGGGATCCGTCTTGGGCCCTCTTCTTTTTTCACTATTCATCAACGACATCGGTGCCTTTCTTAGATTCACTGAACGCATCATTTTCGCTGATGATACCCAGATTTATCGTAGATGCCTTCTCAGCCATCTTAATACGGCCTTGCAGCTCGTGGCATACGATGTCGGCATAATCGTAGAGTTTGCTGCTGCTAACAGACTTACATTTAACCTAGCCAAATCAAAGGTCTTGATCTTCGGAAGCAGAGGCCAGGTTAGTCAACTCACTCTTAACCAACTTCCTCCTATCTCCGTCAACGGCACCTCTATTCCTTATGTGGCTGAGGAGCGGAATTTGGGGGTCATTATGCGCTCTGACCTATCATGGGAAAGCCACGTCTCGCATATATCAAGAAGGGTCCACTACACACTCTATAAACTAAAATTCCACAAGAACTCTCTATCCCTTAATCTGCGTATTAAACTCGTCACCACCTTGGTGTGGCCCTTGCTTGATTACTGCTCTCTTGTTTACAACGACGTGTCTGACGAGCTCAATACAAAGCTCCAGAGACTCATAAACTGTGCTATTCGTTTTGTCTTCAACTTGAGACGTGATGAACATATTACGCCCTATCGTCATCGTTTAGGATGGCTCTCGGTCAAAAACAGACGTCTTTATTTTCTGAGTATCAAAATGTTTAAAGTTACACACGGTCTGTCTCCTGACTACATCTCCGAGATCTTTTCTTACCCTGATCCCTCTGTCAGACGATCGTCTCGTCTTGTGCAACCACATTCTCTCCATGTGCTTATCCATCGAACTGTGACGTATCGCAAGTTTTTCCATCTTGCGGGAACCTACTTGTGGAACCTTCCTGTCGATCTTACTTCGTCATCGACTATCACCTCTTTCAAACAAAAGCTACACGACTATCTTTTATCGTATGAGCAGAGCTCCGTCCTGTGATCCCACCGTGGCCCCTTCCCTCCCTCTTCGGTTTATTATCCTTTTATGAGTGTCAACACATTGCTCTTGTCTGGCGCATCCGCAGTAATTGCTGTAATTGCGTGATTTTGTTATCTGTACTTTCGTTTTTGCTTCTATTTTGTTGTATTTTTGTTCGCATATTATTCTTTTACTTTAACGCGCAAATTTTGTTCTAATTATTTGTCATTTTTATTGTTATATTATTTTATCTTATTTTATTTTAATTTTTTTCTCTCTTCTCTTCTTGTGTATATATATTTTTTTCCTTCTGTAAATTGCCATTTTGCCTAAAGTCTTGACTATGGCATAAATAAAACCAATCAATCAATCTCTCTCTCTCTCTCTCTCTCTCTTTCTCTCTCTCTACCATATCTGTCTTTCCATTTGTTTTTCTCTTTTTCTATCCAACATTTCTTGACCCATCTGCTCTCATCCATTTCCCTAATCTATTCCTCATATCCCATTGCCCTTCCACCCCATCCTATCCTAAGCTTTCTCAACCCCAGTTCCGACATTAGGTATCTTGGGGTACAGAACTTTAAATCGAAAACCCATCTTGCGTAATCTAGCATAATTTTTTCCAAGTTCCTTTTTTTCTTCCCATCCCCAAATTTTCACCCCATGCGACATTACACTCTGGACTAGGTAATTAAACAAACTCCCTCTCCTTTTAAAATCATCTTTACATATCTGTTCTCCAAGACCCCACATCCTATTTACCGCAATCCTACCTTTCCTAGCTAATTCCTTAATGTGATCTTTGCAATTTCCTCTATTATTAAACACGAAACCTAAATATTTAAAAGTCCTAACCTCTTCTATCTCTTTTTCTCCCTATTTCCATTTTTCTTTTTTCTCTCTACTTTCTTTGTTAAACACTAACATCTTTGTTTTATTGGTAAATAATATCATTTTCCTCCGTTTTAGAAACCTCTTTATTGTATCCATCATGTATAACATTGCTGTTCTATTTTTTATTGCTACGAACACCATATCATCCGCATATTCTAGCGACCATACTCTATTGTTTCCTAACTTTACGCCTCCTATTTTTTTTCCTCTAGCTCTTTTTAATGTCCGTTATATACAAATTAAATAGAAGTGGACTCATTGCACAACCCTGTCTGATTCCTTTTGTTATTTTGAATTTCTCCGTCATGCCCTCTTTTGTTCTTATTGCAACTTCAGTCACATCATATATTGCTTTTATATTCTCCTTATAAGTTCATCTATTTCCTTTTTCCTCAAGATCTTCCATAATTGCTCTCTTTCCTTGTCAAATGCCGTTTTTAGGTCTACGAATAAGGAATACAATTTGTCTTTATTTCCCTCCTTATCTTTTCTTTGGACCAGGTGATCCAGGACAAAGATGTTATCCACCGTTGCCCTCCCACCTCTGAAACCCGCCTGGCTCTCTGGAAGCAGATCCTTTAGATCCACCTTCCTCTCCAAACGGCATCTGAGGACCTCCGCATATATCTTATACGCAGAGCATAGAAGCGAGATTTTTCTGTAATTTTCTACCTTTTCCTCATCACCAAACATAGTTATTTATACAATGTACAGTGTTCCTTGAACTACCAGAATTCTAGTAATTTTACTACTGCGTGGAAGGTCAAATCAAACTGATAATAAGTACTGGACTCATTATTTGGATAATTAGACACCGTTTGCAAAATAGATTCAACTAAAAGAATTTTAGTTATAGCAACTTCTTGAAGTCTGTTGATGGGATAATATATACAATTGTATTTACATTTTATTCTACATTCTATTGTATTAATATTCATTATTTTTTGTTACATTGTTTTTAATATTTACCAGTTAATATATCATTATAAGATTTTTGGACGCTATAAAGATGTGTTATATACGAGTATAAGCAAAAAAAAGGGTTAGAGTCAGAGGATCTTCACTAGGCCGTTCGATCATCAATGTCAAGCAACGTTGGACGCGGTTACTACTTGGATGGGTGACCGGTTACCGGCTGAGAGAAGCGAATTTGTTCAGACGGGCGTGCGGCTGTACACACACGGCATAGATGTTATTTATAATACTATCTGATAAATAACAACATGCCTATCTGTGGCCAAAGTGTTTGAACGTTTCAATTCCTTCAATCAATGGTTAATCCTAATTCGCGTAACCTGCAGAAAAGGTTGAAGGACCCAATTCAACTTGAGAAAAAAGTAAAATATACTCTGTATTTGATATATTGTACAACTTTTCCGGGTTGTAGTTACTTTACGAAATAATTGAATCACCTTTATAATTATTTGATTAAACCTAACTTTTATTTGCTTTCATACTAAAAACAAGTTGAAAGAACACGAAAATTTGGTGTTACTAATCTTTCTTTTCAGACCTAACCTATAAAAATAACACAATCAAATATACATTAATTGTACAGCAATTACATACAATTGTATAGAAATTTAAATCTATTACAAAATGAAAACTTACCTTTTACTCACTATTTAATTTAAATTATTTTTCACTATATAATTTAAATGTGTTTATTGTCCTACACTCAGATAATACTGCGATTACGTGACCAAAAAACTGTCCATTTAATGATTTTTTGAGTTTAGTAACGCTACTATACTATACGCCATCTTATTACATATTGTTAAATATGTATCAACTATATACGTGTTTGATACATTCATACATTATATAATATGTGCGGTATACTTGTTATGTATTACATACATATTTTGTATTGAATATTTTGTACTGAATTTTTTTCGTATTGAATATTTCGTACCTATTGCATTATAATTACGTATTTAACATATTGATATGAAATAAAATGCCATAAAAATGCAATATAGTTACGTATTTAATATATATTTGCAATGAGAGAGAGAGAGAGAAAGGTGTTGTACGGGAGGGTAAAAGCCTTAGTGGTCAAATTTTTTAAAATATTGACTCGTGTGCATAGATGCAAGCTATACAATATATAAATTGCATCTATGCACACAAGTTAATATTTTAATTAAAAAATTTGACTTACACCACTAAGACTTTTTATCTCTCCAATGTATGGACATGATCTACACAATACATTTTAAACGTGTATTTGCAATATTACAGATACGTATCAAATACATAATTTGCGTATTCAAGACGTATCAAATAGATATTGTCATATATTGTCATATACGTATCTGATACGTAACGTATACTACGTTTACGCGAGCGTTACTTTTGTAGTAACTTATACGATAATTCCTTCGCGTAAACGGGATTTTGTAGTAACTTACGATAATTTACTCCGCGTAAACGAGTAAATTATCCTAAGTTACTACAGAAGTAACGCTCGCGTAAACGTAGTAGTAATTACATATCTAAACGTGATGGACATATTCATCGGTATTAAACATGTATCTATTACATAATTCATACATATTGCTACGTATCTACTATATAGCAACATTTCAAATTTTATGTATTTGCTATCTATTTGAAATATATAAAATTGATAATCCCGTTGTGTGGGAATTTATCAACTTTAATATCATATCAGTTTTCAGCGACCTAAAAAACCTTTAAATTTAAATAACATGATTTAAAAATATTTTACAGATACTTAAAAGGATTCTAAACCAAAGGCCAAACGGGAAAGCGCCCTTATCTAAACAGATTTCAAAATGTCGATAATTTTGATTGTTTTCTATGTTACCGGGTGACCTCCGTTTGGACACGTAACGACCGTGGGACATCGCTCGATTAGACACATGATATTGGACACGTTTTATTGGACACATAACGATTAAAAATAAGTCGTTTTATTTCGACCCAACTGGCCAATTGATACAAGAATTGCACGACGTTTCGACCGAATTCCGGTCCTTATCAAGTGCTTTTATTCAAGTTACACCGATCCGCATAACAAAATTAATTGCATCGGTGTAACTTGAATAAAAGCACTTGATAAGGACCGGAATTCGGTCAAAACGTTGTGCAATTCTTGTATCAATTAGCCATGCAGTTGGGTTGAAATAAAACGACTTATTTTGAATTATTTGCTGGCGACGAAAATTTGTTTGTTTATAACGATTAAACACCGAACAATTGAACACCCCACGATTGGACACAGCTTTAACATTGTACGGTTCGCGTGATATTTGTGTATAGACAGTACACACGTAGGCGGGGGAGGGGCTACGCCCTTCCACCGCAAGCACTGGTGGGTGGGGGTGAACCTCGGTTCGCGTGATAAGTTGAAAACCCATGTGGAACCGATCGTGCGGTGTCCAGTCGTTCGGTGTCCAATCGTGCGTGTCTAATGATGCGGTGTCGAATCGTACTATGTCCAATCGTGCGGTGTCTAATCGTTACGTGTCTAATAAAACGTGTCTAATAAAACGTGTCCAATATTACGTGTCTAATTGAGCGGTGTCCAATCATTACGTGTTTGAACGGAATACGCCCGTTACCGGTCTATATCTGTCCTTGTATAAACAAGGATATAGACAAGAATAGACAAAGTTATGGTACCTACATTGCACAATAATAGCTTTAATGTACATAACTTTCTTGTTAAAGGTCTAAGCCCAATTCTGAGAACAGTATGATATTTCTTGATGTAATTCATCTTTCATGAAGGTCTCATTTTGTAACAACAAATTGTAGAATTTTTATACAAAGCAAATGTTGTCACGAATTGACTTATATTATCTGGATTTCTGAAATTATTTTTTTTCTCGGTATCGTGGAAAACAAATTAGTGCATATAATACTTTAACTTTGGAGAAGGATTTTTAAATTCATAAAGCCAATAAAAAGATATGCGCATTTTTAAAATGTCGGTAACACGTTTTAGGATCTTCTTAATGGTCGAAACTTTGACGCAATAAACTCTACGTTAATTATAAATATTTTTTAAACCATCATTGACACAACAAATTTCTTTAACGGATGACGCGTGGTTCAGTGCCTACGCGAGTAACACCAAGGTCTGTGGTTCGAATCCGACCCGGCCTTCGTCCCATATATACTTCGTTAAGAAGTTTTTTCACGATTAAAATTCCTATGGATTAATGGTCTGCACGATTAGGAATTGGAAAGGATTCACAATCTGCAATGACGATTCGTAAAGGATCAGAAGAATGAGACATTTTTTGAGTTAAGTGCCATATAACCTTAAAAGAACCCTAGTGGTCCAATGGTTGACGGCACGTTAAATATCCCAAAGTTTTTTTTTACAAATTCTTTTAAGGACTAAAAGTCCTAACAATATACTTAATTTTGATTGCAATGAAATTTTTCCAACACATCACACATCGCAGTTATAAATATGCCAAAATACATTAAAATAGTCTATTTTTGCAACTTTATAACTGTACTCAAAATTGTGACGTGATCTTAAAACATATATACCTACTTAGAAGAGGAATCGCTTATGCCGTCTGTAGGTCGAAAGTGTCTGCAACATCTGTGCGAGAGAAAAAGGTATAGGGCGAAGTCGTCACTATTTTTTCGGTGCCGATTTTTGAAAACAAAATAAATAATTTCAGTAAAATGTGTTATACTATTGTAAAGAGTAAACCCTTGGCTACAAAATTTATACGGACATTTTTAGTCTACGTCGTTTCGTTCAACTGGTATAGACTGAAAACGACAAAGGTGCAAAAATTGAAATGTCAATATTGCCGGGGCGGAGACGTCACTCCATTCTCGGACTGAATTTTAAATGAAAATTCATAATTCCGATCATGAAAAATAATAGGATATATTTTATTCATTATTTTTTAATAGAAAAAAATGGAAACATTAATTAAAAACACGATGGCGGAAAATAATTACAAGAAAAGCGCACACACTTATGTGGCCTACGCTCGCACGTTTCTCGTCAGATTTATTCTGTCATCTTTGAGCACACGCAGCACATCTTATTTAAGTCCTCGCCAGAATCCGACCACTGCTGCTTCTTTGACTTTGATTTTCGCCGGAGCCTCCATGATATGGCTTGGTGACGATTTCGCCCCAGACACAAGTTTCAAGTTTGGTCGCTCATAAAATATTAGAAATCAATGAAGATAAAAAAACTGAACTGGATTCGTGTTCAGCATGCATTACTCTTTAGAATCACTTTGAAATGCGGAGACATAATAATATTTACGACGCGCAAAAAATTTTACTTTTGACCTCCAAAAACACGTTTACCTCGATAAGAATCACAACATGGCACATAACTTTATTAAACTCCGTTTGTCACGTGGGCACCATAAGCCGCGTTTACAGTATTAATGACGAGTTCCCACAACATACAGATTTCGAGATAATTGCAATGACGACTTCGCCCCGGTCTCTTCTACTGTCATGCGCATGCGTCGAGATTCTCTTTCTCTCTTTCTCTCTCTCTCTCTCTCTCTCTCTCTCTCTCTTTCTATATATATATATATATATATATATATATATATATATATGGGGCATTCCACGCCAATTCGCAAGGGGTCAAACTTCGACCTTTTTATTTTTGATGGCCGCTCGTTTTTTAACAGGTCTTTACGAGTATTAGACCCCTGTTAAATCGTTTTTATAATAAACGTAGCGTTTCCGAAATAGAGCCTGCGCAAAATGAGGACTGCAAAATTTTCAATGAATTTTTTCGCCTATTAGACAACGTCTAAGAAAAAAATTCATTGAACATAAAATACGCTATTTAGATCATCATAGTTTAAAAAAAAAATTATCTCAAATTTTTATAATAATAATTTTAAACTAATAAAGTAAAAAAACACAAAAATTTGAATATCTCAAAAACCCCATTTTCTATTTTCTTGAAATTTATAGGGAATATTCTAGGGAGTATTAGAAAAATTTTAAGACTAGTTGGAAGTTGCGCAGAATTTTTGGGAATTTTTTATAAATTTTTTTGTGAGGCAGTAGTAATATTTGACTCACAAAAGTGTAGTTAAAAACGCGTTTCAGACAATTCTGAATCGATTTAGATATACTTTTTTACTAAAGCATAATGAAGATCTCGGCATAGCACACGACAATTGCGATGAATAGTGTGGGAAAGGCGAAAAAAATAGATTTATGAGGAAGTTTAATTCAATAAGTACATTTGTTTAAGAACATATTATTTATAATTTTATTATTTTGTGCTCAGTATAATCAAATGTATTTATTGAATTAAACTTCCTCATAAATCTATTTTTTTTCGCCTTTCCCACACTATTCATCGCAATTGTCGTGTGCTATGCCGAGATCTTCATCATGCTTTAGTAAAAAAATATATCTAAATCGATTCAGAATTGTCTGAAACGCGTTTTTAACTACACTTTTGTGAGTCAAATATTACTACTGCCTCACAAAAAAATTTATAAAAAATTCCCAAAAATTCTGCGCAACTTCCAACTAGTCTTAAAATTCTTCTAATACTCCCTAGAATATTCCCTATAAATTTCAAAAAAATAGAAAATAGGGTTTTTGAGATATTCAAATTTTTGTGTGCTTTTTTACTTTATTAGTTTAAAATCATTATTATAAAAATTTGAGATAATTTTTTTTTTTAACTATGATCTAAATAGCGTATTTTATGTTCAATAAATTTTTTTCTTAGACGTTGTCTAATAGGCGAAAAAATTCATTGAAAATTTTGCAGTCCTCATTTTGCGCAGGCTCTATTTCGGAAACGCTACATTTATTATAGAAACAATTTAACAGGGATCTAATACTCGTAAAGACCTGTTAAAAAACGAGCGGCCATCAAAAATAAAAAGGTCGAAGTTTGACCCCTTGCGAATTGGCGTGGAATGCCCCATATGTATATATATATTTATGTATATATAGAATATATATGTATATATTATAAAATATATACATATATATATTCTATATATATGTATATATAGAAAGAAAAAGGAAAAGAGAAGCAGAATTTCCCGATGTCAAAGAATATGTGCTGAAATGGTTCAAACAATGCAGAAACAGCAATGTAAGTATTGGAGGATTTTGAAGGAAAAAGCAGAACAGTTTGCGAAATCTCTATAAGTCGAATTTTTCATTATACTCTATAACTCGAATTATTTTCTATGCCATTGAATTTCGAGTTAACGAGGTTCGACTGTACATATATGTATATATATATATATATATATATATATATGTGTATATATATATATATATATATATATATATATATATATATATACATATATGTATATATACATGTCGCGTCTATCACTTTCGCACGCATGCGCATAGAGGACAATCATCCCATGTATACCTTTCTCTCTTACACAAATGTTGTGGAGATACATCTCGAACCTACATTCCATTTCCAGGTATATATGTTCTAAGGAGGTGATAGAGTATAATTTGGCAAATTGAATCGTATTCAGCGTCCAAAAAACTATCAACTGCCACAAGCTTCTTGTACTTTCTTTGTTGGTCATGCAGTGTAATTTGAATTAAAACAACAACGTTATTATTTAACGTCACAATTCCATCTTGCAATGCAAATTCTCTTGAATCTTCTTCATACAAATCTACTCACTCCTTCTCAGCTGCTAGTTGTTTGTTTTTTTGCTCTATCTCCAGGCCCAGTTTTGTAACATTTAGACGCAAATTCTCGATCATCTCCTGTGCATTTTGTTCACGTGCGTGGGCCGCATCAGCCAATTTTGTCGTTTTTGTAACTTTTTCTTTCAATCGAGCTATCTCATCCTCGTAGGTCTCCACTGATCTTTTCAGCTCGTATATTTTGTATGTATTGTCTACAATTTCATTCTAAAAAAACATTTTAAATGTGTCATAAAATAAACTTCCGAGAGAGAGAGAGAGAGAGAGAGAGAGAGAGAGAGAGAGAGAGAGAGAGAGAACATTTGATGCAATTCTGTTTTCTCAGTTTTACCTTGAGCATTGTGCATTGTCCCGATAGTTCCTTTTCATTTTTGTGCGCTTTATACAAAGATTCATAAAGTCTCGCATATTCAGCTTCAAAGGGAGCTAGTTCTTCATTAGAACTCATTTCATTCGTTATCTATAGATAAATGAAGATATATTTTTAATTCTAGTATGCTATATATTTGGGATGACATTAATAGGAATATAGACTTAAATCTGAGGTTAAACAAAATTTCAATCAGCATTTATGGATTTTAATTGGAACTGCCATAGAGAAAAACTTTAGAATTTTATAAATAATAGTTGCAATTCTATATAGCATTACTATCTATCTTGCTATCAAGAGATAAACATCTAAGACTATTGTTTTACAGACTTAAGTTTGCATTTTACATAATTTGTTATAAAGTAAGTAAATTTAATTTAATAAAAACAGGCAAAACAATGTTTATTTTAAGAGTTTTCTAGTACAATTTATTACAAAATTCTATTAAAAAATTATGAACAAAGAAGAAAATATAATATTTATTCGATTATTAATTTAATTAATTCCACTATACTGGAAAGATAATATACTGGAAAAAATAAGATATTAAATATTTTAACATATACCCCTACCTATAATGGAAAAATGCATTTTAATAATAATAAAACAAGAACATAAATAAATACAATTTTAAAACTGCTAATAAATTACTTATTTGATTTTAAATTTTTAAATGTGTGTACAAGCAGATTTTTTTCAATACAAACTCGATAAATGTCATACATGTCTATATTGTGCGCTACGTTGGATCATAAGATACAGACTATCTCCTCGGGTTGTAAAAAACCGTGATATAAAGAACATGTATTTATAAAATATATAGAATATGCTATCTAATATTTGTTGGGTTCTATTGGATCTTCTTCTTTGCTCATAATTCTTTAACAGGATTTTGTAATAAAATGTACTTCAAAATTATACAAAAAACATTGTTTTACTTTTGTTATTTTTTTGTTAAACTTTCTGGTAAATATGCATAAAAGGTCAGTACCGATTTTATCGCCACTTAAATATGTTGTAGGGGAGGTCTTTCTATCTTATTACTTTTTTTAGGTATTATAAAATAACATTATTTCTAAGAAAAGTAATTTGATATTTGTGTATAGACAGTAGAAGTATAGAAGTGGAAAGTTAAAACCCGAACTGTACAATAATAGATCTTGTTTTGCTCTATAATAAGAAAGGGTGAGATAAACCTTGCTTCGTGTGGGAAGTTGCAAATCCATGTGGAATCATACAATAATAAAAAACAACAATTTATGCTTTTGCTATTGTTAAAGCAGAGAATACTTTGTAATTTGTATTTATACATTTTAAAATATAATGTTGCATATATACTTTTTAATATACTAACTATTCTTTGCTTTAACAAATTATTTCTGTTACAGATATTGATTTTCACACGATACATACGTATTTCCACACGAAGCGAAGAAAAAAAAACGGGTTTTTAATTTTCTACGCAAACCAAGGTCCATCCTTATCCATCCCTACTTGCGGAGAAGGGGCAGTAGTCCTACCTCCACCTACATGTGTATTGTCTATACACACATATACCAGCAAATTACTTTTAGCATTAAAATTGTGAAACTTTAATTTGTTATATCTTCTAAACCAATGTTGTCCCTCACTTTTTTCTAGCGTAGAATTACTTAGAAAGACTTCCCTTACAAGATATTTAAGTGGCGATAAAATCGATGAGTATTGATCTTTTATGCATATTTACTAACTTTCTATATTATTTATTAATGAAGAAACATGGGTTTAACTCTAAAAATTAGGTTAGACAGAATGCGATTTAAATATATGCATGTATGAATAGATAAAGCATAAAGAATTATAAGTCTAAGTATATGTATTTGTATTTTTTATATATATATTTTTCTAATTATATTGTTAGTGAGTTTATATTAGTATTGCGATAAAAAGCACAGTTTTTTTTATATATTGTATAGATCAATACATAAAGTCTATTAAAAGTAAATTGTTTACTATAAAATTAATTATATAATAACTTATATTTGACCTTTAAAGAATGTTTATAGCTATAAAAAAGTAAAATGTTTAAAATACATATTTTTAGCAAAATATTGCTAATATATGAAAAAGCTAATATATAGGAAAATATATACACAAAAACTGAAATTTAAAGAATAATCTATATAGATCTATGACAATTATGATACAATTAAGTAAATAAAATAAACAGGCAAATACATTTTAATAATTTTCGCAAACAAAAGCTCTTACTCTTGCATAATCTTTCTCCAAAGTACAAAACGTGCTACTTGCCGAACTTCCCTCTGAGGATGGTTGACTGGTTTCACTTTCATCATCCTGAAAGCAGTATCATTTTATTGCCATTATAGAATATTGTGATGAGTAACTATCACTTATCCAAATTATTTCACATTTTGATAAACATGATATTCAAGATAAAACGGGATTACGCAAGTAATATTAAATTTTTTTCTGTTTTTTAATATATAAAAGCTCTTGAGTCATATAAAAACATGCCATAAAGAATTAAACAATAAATTAGTATTTAGATATATTTTATAAGTAATTACTTACACCGTCCAATTCAGCATTCATATCTATATCCATCATGATGTATCAGCAAAATTAAAACTTGTCGATAAATATATGTAAAAAAATCTTGCGATTTTACGAGATAAATATTGTTGTAAACTAATTTTTTAGTTCTTAAAATTTACTCTATGATTCAAGAACTTGCGAACTTTTTGCAAATTTCTAAATTAGCTAATTAGTGTAATCATAAATGGTTTCTTATACGACTGTGGTGACAATATGACGGTTCAAGGAATGTTTCCGACGTTTCCGTGCCTCTGGCCTCTGGATAGTGGATATAAGATATAAGCTATTTCAAATTGTTGACTAGTCGCTATGACAACAAAGCATTCTTGTACTGATGTACTTACACTCATTACGAAATAATCAATAAGGTAGCATCTTTGTAAGGTGCTCTCGGATTAACGCATAATACGCATGACTACCCGCGGAAAAAAGTTAAATATGAACTTTATATGAACCTTAATAAAATCTCCATTAAATTTTATTTGATTTAAATTAATGCTAAATAACTGCATTAATATGGCTCATATTTGTTCTATATATAAAACTTAATTAAGAATATAAGAAAAAATGCCGATATACATTTTGATTAAAAATCTCGAACATATGAATACATGTCGTATATTCTTAATCGACGTGTATACTCGTACGTATGTTTTGTAGTATACAAAGTATATGTACGTACTTCTTATAGTATCATTTCATCATCAAAATATTCATATTTAATTTGGCTTAATAAGGACTTAATTAGCTAATATATTTAATTTAAATATTAATCTTATTGAAACCATATATGAAATTAATAAGTTGTAAATCTTATTTAAATTTCATTAAATTCAAATAGGACTTTTATATGTTCTTAATATGTTGAATTCAAATAAGACCTTTATACGTTCTTAATGAGGCTTTTAAGGCACAGCGCGCGCGCATCTGAAGCTGGATCCTTGAATTTATTCGCGAGAAAAACGTATGCGGAAATTCTGCTCTTATAGAAAAGTTGCAAGTTGATTAACTAGAAGCCATGCGATCAACTTGCTACTTTTCTGTAAGAGTAGAATTTGCGCATACCTTTCTCTTGCGAATAAATTCAAGAATTCAGCCCCTGTTGTAGCTTGCCGAAATGTTGCGGTCTCAATCAACAGGCAATGTTTTACAAACGTTTTTTAATATGTGTTTGAAACTGATTTTCAAATATTTTTCAATCGTTTAAAAAACATTGTTTGCTAATTAGAGGATAATAATGAGATTAGAGAATATGGTATCAACAGAGAATGAGTTATTAAGATAAAAAAAAAAACGTTTATAAATTACAATTGCATATTAGTCGAAATAAGGAATAATTAAAAATATCGTGTAAGTGCTCCTTTGACTCTGGCGGCTTATACATGGAAGAAAATGTAGTAACGTCGCGAACTTGACAGTTCTGCTCATATGACCGTGGTTATTTCACAATTTCACATAATTCTAGAGCGAGTACTTCTCTGTAAGCGCTCGTAAACGTTAGGTGCTTAAGTTTGAGGTGCTGTCATACTGTGGTGCTGTACTGGCTGTATACACTTTTCGCGCGGGTGCAGTCGCTGCGACATTGTCAAATCTCCCTTGTTATTCGAAGCACGCTACGTGAACTGTGATATGGCCTGTTTCAATAGCCAATATCACAAAATTTTACGCGATAACCCTTGTTTTTCTCAATAATTCTGAAAAGCTTAGATTAAGATCTACAAGAGCTCCGTTTTTTAATATCTGGTAAGTCGCCTTTATATAATTAATATCTCGTTTTCTGTCTCCAAGAGCTTCTCTGCCATATGTAGCTCATGTTAAAAACTGTGATTTCAAAATTCATTTTTGCAGATCTTTACACGATAACCGATGCTAAAATTTTTCGAGCACTTTTCTCGCATCTCAATTTATACGTCCATGAAGTTTTTTCCAATTTTTAGATACATCCATTATCTATAGAACCTCCTTAATCACAATCATAAAAACCAAGAATACAATTTGCTAGCTCAAAAGAATAAAAATGGAGAAATTTTTTATATACTTAATCAAACTGAAGATCGATACTATATAGAAGAATCGCTAAAACAATAATCCTTTGTCATGATTATACTCTGTGGCACTTTTTGCTCTTTTTCTCTCTCTGATTTCGCAGAGACGCACTGCCATAGCACTTTGTATAATTGAGTGGAATCCTTTTTAGGGCACCAATGTTTCAATTTCTGCCATTCGAGAGCCTTATCTAAAAAATTGAGGGTATTTATGAGCAATTGTGAAGACCATATTTTTCATCAACGCAAGTAAATAAAACTTAATATTGTTGCGCCCGTGCCGTGACACCCGTTACCCGTGGGCTGAATTTGGCTGCGCTCTGCTGAAGCTTCGAGTCGAAGCGCGTCCCTTGACAACGGGACATATTTAATTATTGATTTATTGATTTTCGGAATGACTGTCAGATTTTGTTCTTGAACAGCTGGACCGTTCGGACGTGTTCACGAGCTCTGTTGTAAAAACTATATTTGTTGATTAAACCAGTTCTCTTCCATCCGAGAGTACTTATTCCCGGCAACGGGATTGCGCGCCGCGTTCGCGAGTGTGTGTGCGCGAGTGAGTGAGCAACAAACGCGCGGACGAGCGCAACAATATATTCTAAACTTACCAATAATCGCATCTACTCCAGCATATTCTAGAACTTTTTTAATAGAACTTGGGTCTGCATAGGCTTGACGACCCTTTCCTCTTGGTAGAAGACCAGACACAGTACACTGAAGAAACGACTCCAATGTAAACACACCCTCCAATAGACCTCTGACTGCTTTAGTAGCCGAGTTTGACTTCTCTGCAGCCTTGTATATCTTTGATATGCAGTATACGTCATCACCGATTAGGATTTCCTTTGAGAACAAAAAATATATAAAGTGTACTTGCAGTTATAATATAAGAAATTTTTAAATTAGATTTTTTAATCTCAACTTGCTTTCATCCGTACAAAACATTGAGTTTGAGTTGGTCTGGCCTTTCTGCTTCACAACTGTACCACTTTCAGCCTGTTCTTTCAATCCCATCTCAGCTAAAATTACATAATTCACAGTTTCTGGAATCGTCTTTTCTTCTATTGCAGTTGATTTTGTAGCCTGCAAAATATTATCATTGACATGATATGATCCAGATGATGGTTTAATTTTGTTGGAACGATCACTAACAATGAGGCCTGAAGAACCAGTTCCAGATTCATCATACTTAAGTGATACAATTTTGTTTGAAAACGCGATGAGACATTGAGGGGAAAAGGGTGAATGTTGCCATCTATGATGTTTCATGAGAGGTACTAGCGATTTTGTAAACTCACTTCAGTTGGCAAATCTAGTTCCCTAGAAAAATTGTATAACGTAAAGCGCTAAAGGCGCGACGTATTGATATTCAATTCATGTAATTGCCGCGTGAAGAAGAAAGCGCGCGTGCATGCACAAGCTTGCGGCCCGGGCAACCGGCGTTATTCGTTTCTTGTTTATCAATAAGTGAAGACATGTTTCTGAATTTCTGCCGTATATTCTGAATTCGTTATTGTATTAATGTGAGTCGTTCTGACGATAAGTTGTGAAGCTCTAAGTAATCGATTGAGAAGTACGAGAGGATCCGAGGGACTGTAATGAGAAGTACGAAACGATCCAAGGGACTGTAATTGACGCACGGCAGAACCAGGACTCGATTTTATTCTCAAACGTCTGAGAGATCGACGCCATTACTCCGTTTCTTGATGATGACGATGACGGCATAAGATTGACGCCATTTCTCCGTTTCTTGATGATGACGATATGATATGGATAAATGAAAGGGAAACGACTCTTTTAGAAGTGCATCCACACACGGTGGACACCTGTATTCAGGTAACTCTTAGATTTCTGATAGAAGCCATCGATCACGACTAAGATAAAGACTGTCGGAAACGTCTACAGTCTACTCGATCTTTGGTTTCAGAAATCTCGAGAGATCTACCGTCCAGTAATATTCAGGTAACTCTTAGATTTATGATAGAAGCCATGATCACGAATAAGATAAAGATTGTCGGAAAAGTCTACAGTCTACTCGATCTTTGGTTTCAGAAATCTCGATAGATTTACCGTCCAGTAAAGGACGTTTAACAGGCTTCCGCGCTCTAGCGAAGCATTGATTGACCGGAACGATAATCGTTCGTTTCACTTGAGTACTCAAGATATTTATTTACGGGTTGCAACCATTTTTTTGATTGTTCATTCGTGCTATTTTATTTTGGCCAAGTAAAGTAAATTATGCAAGCTTGCGATGTGTTTGATTCTATTTTTTGTGATAATTAATTTTACATATTTATCGATACATATTTGCGAAGAGATTCATTTGTTTAATCAATACAAATTATAATGCGTCAAATGTTTAAGATAAGATGTATATTGCTTCAATTGTTCTGAAAGAGATTCGTCAACGTATTTAATGCTCATTTATTCAGAAATTATAATTAGAGATTTAACACACAATACATCGATTTATGTGAAATACTTTGAAATCTTTGATGCGTTTTCACTAATTGATGTTGAATTAATGCGTTTAATAAAGATTACTATTCAACGCATTATTCATTTATAAATTGTGTATGAATGATTATTTTAGTTAATCATTGATTGTGATATCATTTTTTTGTCATGTCTAATAGTCTTTTCAGTGATTAAATAATTCAAAGATACATTCAAAGTTATCATATCATATTAATTCTTTCTTTATCATTACCTTGTAATATATGATTATTTCACGTTTCAAGTTTTAAATTGAGATCATACATTCAACTAATATTTATATTCCTTTCATTGAACGGACTATTACAATGTAAATTATATATTGATTCTGGATTAATGTGATTATTGAATTTTGCCATAATGGTTTATGAATATGATTGAAAATTATCCTGCTATATTCTCTAAATATATTCTATTTTGTCAATAATTAAAACTCAGTGTTTTCTTCACCGCCATAGCCCACGATCTATATACGGGTTGTGTACAAATTTCTTTCGTAGCAAAATTTAATGCCAATTGCACATTGTTAGCTCCAGTCTTTACTATTGTAAATATCTTCTCCAGAAGTCTTATTCTTACCTCCGGGCATATAAACTTTATAATTAGTGTCCATTAAAGGACATTGCAAAAAAACAGAAACATATATACTTTTATTGTGAGAAAACAAGAGTGACTGAAGGTTTTTTTCAGACAAAGGTATGTGTTTAAAGAGTACGGTAAAAGGTAGAGATTGTGTATATGTCGACATCTATGTTAGTCAAAGCGGTATTAGCGATGGTAAGGTAGAGCAGTCATAGGTGGCTGCAGTGGTACCGATACCAAATTCATTTTGCGTTACTATGCGTTTTTGCGCGCGCGGCGTCAACCGCGTTGCGCCCCAGCAACTGATCACGCCGCGGCGGAGGGATACGGCGCAAGCTCGGGCGAGCCGGGACGTGCGTGCAGCTCGTCAGGCGAGCATTCAGCGTTTGTCCACGATAGAGTAAAGTCGTGTTTCATTACGTCCGACGTTTGTTCCAGAAGTTTCGTTATTGAGTTGAGCGTTGATACGCTATTGTAATTATCGCGATATTCGAGTCTTTGCTTGAGATCTGATAGTGATTAATACTATCGAGCGAGGCTGTCGCGGTACAGCAGAGAGAAAAGAGGTCAGGATATAACGATCCTCGAAATACTCAGAAGGAAGGAAGGATATTCGCCATTGCGACGTAATCGAACTAAAGAAGGACGAGTCAGCCATCTTGGCCATCCAGAGAATGCTCTCAGGAGCTTGGTCAAAGAGGATTCATCGTTTTTTATGCTGCTGTAGCTAAACTGAAGAATTACCCTGTAAGGAATTGCTAGCAAATAGGCCAGCGAAGTGTGATGAACTTAATGTTCTATCATCGATCTTTGATTCCAGAGTTCGAGCTCGAAAGACATGAGAAATATTTCCTCCATAGCTGCCACACAAATAACAACACGGATCTGTCCGGTGTTATTTATCTTAACTGAGTTCAGTCTAATTACATTACGATAATTTCCGATGGTTGCAACCCGCGTGTAAAATCCTTTATTCTCGTTGTGTGAAATCATAAACTTACGTTGTCGAGACACATAACCGATCGAGAAACGTGAATCTATTATAATATTTCTGATATTGCGTTACACGTGCTTCGAACGTGTATTATCCTCGTTGCTGTGAACATAACATTGCGTTACACGTGCGTCGAACGTGTATTAATCCTCGTTGCTGTAAACATAACTTGTGTTATTCCTATAAAAGTATATTGTGGTTCAATCCCATCGATATTGAACATTAACTGCCGTTCACATTAAAGCGTAGATATTATCTGCGAATGATTAATATTACTTGTTTGATTGCTTGATTCAGTCTTTACCGAGTTGGTTATAATTCGTTACATTTTATGTTCAATAACTTGTCTTATTTGCTGAAATTACTGTGTCAATTAACTTTGAAAGTGCGTCACATGCGATTTATTGAAACACGTACAACTGATTATATTAACTCAATCCTCTATTCATTTTAATATATATAATATCATCCTTGCGTTATATATATATATATATATATATATATATATATATAATATGTAATATAAATATATTCTTAATTATTTATTTAGAAATATTATCTCCTGATAATCAGATAATTGACACATTTCTTCATATATTATTATGCATTGTATA
The DNA here is from genome assembly GCF_048541705.1 of Temnothorax americanus. NCBI lineage: Eukaryota > Metazoa > Arthropoda > Insecta > Hymenoptera > Formicidae > Temnothorax > Temnothorax americanus. Next base: position 362,904 of record NW_027509236.1, read on the forward strand.
TTTTTCATATTTATGTGTGCTTTGATTATAATGTGTTTGACATGAATAGTCCTTTCTAAAATCTGGTCAAACCAGATAGTTTAATTCTGGAATGCACTTGATTGCTTTAATAACTCATAAGATAAACATAATAGATTATCTGCTTTCTTCAGATAATTTCTATCGTTCGATGAGCGATTACAAGGTTGAGTTCTCAACAAAAAAGGATTATTCATTATTAATCAACCATTTTTCTTCTTTGTATTTTGAAACAGCTTATTCTTTTGTACAAAATCATTCTTCTTAGTCGTACACTCTTGACAGAGTGGTTGTGGTTATGAACTTTTTACATCATTCATAACTCTCGTGGGAATATAAATAGTGTGGTGGTTTCCCGTTGCCTTCCACACCGCTGTACAGAAGCCGTCCTATTGGATAGCGCCTTCTGCTTTTTCCTGAGGTACTTCATGGCGGTCGACGGCTATGAGTGGACTAACTTGCTTAACGTCTCTTTCCGAAAGACGGAGCCCAGTTTTCCCATCTAGAGGTTACCTCTATCCGTCAGATGGGGGTGCGGTATTTTTACTGAGAAAATTCTCAGTGGCCCAGTGGGATTCGAACCCGGTTCTCCGGATTACGAATCTGGCGCTCTACCCACTAGACCAGCCGCACCTTACAAAATCATACCGCGTATATATTTGTTGTGAGACAATCCTAATTTGAAATATTTATCGAGAAAATACGCAATCTCTTGACCTTAAACCACACGTGAGTAAATGTGTCGTTTCCTATACAATTTCTAGAGCCTAGGCTTCTGCGCGAGTCTGTACTAAACAGTACGGATGAATTTAAAGAGGCTAGCTTTGTAAGAACCTTTATATCAAGCATGGCAGCTAAGCGAGCCGCTACCTGTAAAAAAAATTAAAATTCAGTAAAGAAATAATAGTAATAGTTATGATGCATAAAAGTTTTGCAAGAAAAATATTTACTTTCTTTGCTTGTTTATCTTTAATATTATCAATCTCTTCTCTCTCCTCAGATCTACTGGATAAAGATATTTGTTCAGCTTCTTCATCCTCCAAAATGGGTAAATATTATAACTTTCAGTAAAAATAAAAGATAAAATTTTTTACATAGAATTGAAGCAACCTTAATCTGAATCTTTTGCTTTTTATTCTTTTCTGGAGAGTCACTCTCATTCTCACTACTGCTGTATATTTTTTCTTTCTTCGATTTTGTTGCAGAGCAACTTTTTACAATTACTCTCTTCCTTTTCAATGTATTCTGCAGGAATATATAGCCTCAATAAGCTCTCAATACAAGGCATTCATGATTATATTATTATATTATATTCATGATTATATTTGTTGTAATGGATAGAGGTTTTTTTGTTTGGACACTAAAGCCACATGTAACATTAAAATTACATGAAGTCAGAGGCAGATGCAGCCTCAAATCTGGGAGAGGAAAACTTGCCTTTTAATAAAAGGATAAAACATTATGCAAGGAAATTTTGAAGACACCACTTTAGAAAGTTTAATGGGCATGATCCCAACTTTTATGCTACTTGAAAATGAAATAGTTTATACATTATTACCTCACAATTATCGCGTTAGAAACTATATGGAACTTACTGCACATGAGGCTGAATTCTCTTTCTCCTGACCATGCAGATTTTCTTCTTCAACAACAGAGTCTCATCATTCTCACTTTAGTAGGTATATAGTGACGGTTCTAGACCAGTTTGTGGTGGGGGGGATGACGTCATCGGTGTGGAGGGGAATGACGGCATGTTTGCATCATTAATTAAATTAGGTTATAAAAAATTATATTAATTTATATCAATAAAAAACTTCAATAAAAAACAGAGTTATACAATTTGTTCTGAAAAAAAAGAAAAGCGGATCTATCAATTGAATCAGGTAATATAAAATATTTCACCATTCCCTATGTGAAAGCTACGTCGGAAAAATTTAAAAAGCTTGTCAAAACTGCAGAGATTGCCTTTTTGGTTGCACACCCCCTTAAAAGATTCATTAGGACGGGAAAAGACAAACTTGACAAGCTTTTTCACAGTAAAGTGGTTTATAAAATCCCATGTAGGGACTGTGAGATTTTCTATGTGGGACAGACGAAGAGGCAATTAAAAACCGGAGTGAAAGAACATAAAATGGATTTAAAAAAAAATCCTCGCTCCCCCCTTTCGGTAATTACGGCTCATAAACTACAGACTGACCACAAGTTTGACTGGGAGGGGGTTGAAATTCTAGACGTTGAGCGGTCACTTGGGAGAAGACTCACGTCACATATGATTCATATAAAGAGACAGTTATCCCCGCTTAACAAACAAAAGGACACGGAGTCTCTTCCCGAGGAATATCTCCCGGTTCTTCATTTGCTCCCTCCTTAATTTCTTGCTCCCACCATAGTTTTTTCCCTTTCCCCCTTCCTATTCATTTTGTCTGTATATAATCGGTTTCGTTCGTGCGCTACCAGATAGTCTGTTACTCTCTTGCAAAACTAACACACCAGCTACGATATTGACAATGTCGACCTTAGAAGCGTTCTCTCCACAGACCATCAAATAGTATGTACTTTATATTAGAATTATTGTTAACAACACAGCGTAATTTAATTTTAGAAAATTTTATTTACAATTATGCGTACGATACCAACGTTGTTGTTTGCGTATTATATTCTCAATTTTAATTATACAATAGCGCTAATGTAGCAAGTTTCGTCAACCATTTGCGTTAAAATTTTAGAATGGTTCAATGTTTTTTAGAACCAAAACGTCTGTAATTTTATTGTAATACATTTAATATATTAACACTTACATCCCGTTACGGCTCGATGCTCTTTATTTCTTAATTTAATTTTTAATTTTGTGAGCATTTTGGATTATATTTATTTATAAGTTATAAATAATTAAATTAATTAAACTAGGTTATGATTAATCATAACCTAACTCCATTTATTTAATTATTTATAACCTATAAATTAATATTATTTTTTATAACCTAATTTAATTAATATAATAATTTAATTTAAAAAAAATTTACATGACTCAAACTGTAGAGTTAAACGCAGTAAGAGATGGCGTCAAAGACCTTTTTTTCTAGGTCTACGTTCAACAAAAAATCAGCAAAAAAACCGTATTTTACGTGACTTAAACTATAGAGTCCCATGGTAGGGAAATGAGAGTGGAATACAGGAACGGACAAGTTTATACATGCTGTGATGAGATTATTCTATTTTAGATAAAGTTTTTATCTATATTTTAATAATTTTAATAATTCTTGAAATTTATATAATAAACCGTTTATATAATTAAAAGGGACATTACCGCAACATATATATATATATATATATATATATATATATATATATATATATATATATATATATATATATATATAATTTAAACATAGAAGAGGCTAATGTTAGATGAAAACGGAAGAGATAGATTGAAAAATAATTTTGCCACTATTTATGCTAATATTTAATTTTTATTCGTTATTTACATTTTTGCTTCAATCTCGAATAGATAGCGATGTTTATGTGACTCAAACAATAGAGTAGGCGGGTAGAAGCTTCTTCAAGCTTGCAAGATCACTTGGGTCCACTGGGCCTTTTTTTTCCTGGGTCCAACTACCTTTTTTCCGGAGGGAAATCCTGCATTGGATACCCCCATCCCGGGGCGAGGTGGACGGTTATGTCAGACTCCTACCGACTAAAACTCCTCCCACGATCCACCAGCCTTCTGAAACTGTAGAAAAATAAAATAGATTAATGGTTTATTAAAAATAATAATATTAATTTTAAAAAGTAATACTTACGTTGATATTTCATCAGGCTTCACGTTTCCATGCAACATATATCCTATTTCGTGCAACTAGGACATATATTGCATGGATATATTGTATACAGCGGCTGTCTGCAATTTCCGCAAGTACGATGGCGTATTTCGTTGTATGATTTGCTTATATGCCTTCGAACGACATATACTGGGTCGGCTTCAACGTCCGCGTATGCATTCATGCAGGTTAGGTTGTAACCGGACGGTACATGGAAGACACGAATCAACGCGGGGTGTCTATGAATTCAACGGTCGCCACTCGGTTTGACCTCTGATATACCGAGAAGGTAAGTATCTATCGAATTTTCAATCAGACTAATTATTCTTCTTTTCAGGTTCCTGCCACATGAGGATCATCGCCGTCGCCGTCCAGGATCGCCGCTGCCACCGTCTTCCAGGATCAACGAGGGACTTCGAGTGATCAACGCCAATGGATCAGGTATGGTACAGAAGGTAAGTCCAATCGAATAATTTTCAAGAATTTTTTGACAAAAGATTGTATAATTTATTCAATTTGACTGATTTTCATTCACAGTTGTTCACAAATATCGAAGTTACACAATCTGTCGGACGATCGCACGTTCGGGCTGACACGCCCCTTTTCGTTACGACGCACAAGATTTTTCGGCACTAATTCGCCGTTCGCTTATGTAAAAGCGATAATTAACGCGTTTCGCGGGCGTTCCCGGTTGTTATGGAAGTTACGAGATTACGATTTGCGCACTCGGATTACGTTCGCGGGACTTAGCGCGACAACGAGAGTGTATGCGAAATTATGTGTTGCTCCGTGAACTATCCCCGAGAGACTGCCTCGAGTGGCCCGTCTCGCTCGGCCTCCCTACCATCGGCTATTTAGCCCCCACTCCGGCGCTCCCTGCGACTTTCTCCTTCGAGAAGCATCCTAACTGCGCAGTTTGTCTCGGTAATTTTCCGCTCCGGTGTTTACGCGGGTCTACATGGAAATTTCCATGGGCGTTGCGCTCGCGATGCCCTGCCGTCCTGACGCCAGGGTAGTGGTTTTCCACTGTTTCGAATATGCGTCCGCGGTCGACGCCGACCTGTGCGCCTATGCTAAATTCGCACGCCTTTTATGATTCCGGGCGACTTCCCCGGGGAAGACGTCCGGGTGACGAGCACCACGTCTGCCGATGTCGCCGACCTATCCTGACGTGTTCTTGGGACCTGGTATCCCGCTTTCCGAGGTCTTTCCTCGGCGATGACGTCCGCGTCGCAATCTACCGGACGGTACTCTATCTCGCGACCCGATCTTCGGACCTCGACGGCACGCGGTACGGCGCTTCTCTTGACCCTCTCCGTTCGTCAGAGCAACTCAGTTCCCGGAGATAACGCACCTGGTGCGAGTCCGCGGACGGTACGCTAATTTGTCTCCCGGTTGTCTGAGTTCGACGGCGCGCGGTACGGAGCCTAATTTGGCCCTCCCTTCTCGACTGAGCTACTCAGTTCTCGAAGATGACGTACCTGGTGCATACTTCCGGACGGTACCCTAACTCGCGACCCGGTCGTTGGATCCTGACGGCGATCGGCCCTGTCTCGTCCTTGGGACATCCCCTTTCGCCACGGGCGGTTTGTCCTCGCAGATGACGCACCCAGTGGAACCTCGCGGACGGTTCTCTACCTCGCGTATCCGTTATCGGATCGCCGCGATTTTCGGCTATGTGACCTTCTCGTGTCTCGCAGTTTCGTCAGGCACCGCGCGATATCACGCCCCGATCGCTTTCTCGTAGATTACGGACGGTCCGCCATTTTCTATTCTCGCGGTCAAAATGCGATCTTTTCTAGCTACGGTTGCTTCCCGGGCTCCCCGATTCGATCAGGGACCGTTCATTAACGCGAGAATCTTTAATTAAACGAAATTGCGAACGGTCCGCCATCCTGGTTCCCCGAACCCGGTTTTCAGCGTCGCTGCGCCCTGAGTATTTCCGACGGTCTGTCGGTACGCCGTGGTCGGTTGTTAACCTCCGTCGGTCCTTCGTCTCAATGTGGAGAAACGTCCATTCGGGCGCCTCTCCTTTCCTGGAAAGTGTGCGTGGCTCAAGCCTTGTCCTGCGCTTTTACGCGCTCTGAACCGTTTGCGCGCTCAACGGTAAAACAAAATAAACGAATTATGGCTTGAGCCGATACTAACTAAAATAAAAGGTTGCGCGACTTGTCTGAACTTATGTACTATGGCGCCGGATGGGGCCGTGTTTTCGCCAACAAAATCTCAACCCGGCGGGTCAACAGAACAAAATAAATAACGGACGTCCGTCCGATTACGTCCCCATCCTCGGAACGCTGGAAACTACACTTATGCCTATGTAGGGACCTGTTGTCCCTCGTCCTCATTCTCGTCCTCGTGTTTGCTCTCCGGGCTCCGGAAGCTCCCACTGGACGCGTTGTCTCGATCCGCGGCTGCTGCTGGCGGCTCTGCGTGCGCTCCTCCTCCCACTGCACCTGTCGCCTGCTCTTCAGGTCGGGCGGCCTGCTCCGACTCTAGCAGGGCGACAATTGCCTGCACCGTTTCCAGATTAATCTGGATCGGAAACTCCGCAGCCTGATCTCCTTCTACCGGCGCCTGTATCGCCGGTAACGGCTCCGCGATCGCGACGGGCGGGTCCGTCTCCACCGCCCATTTCTCGGCCTCCTTACGGGCCGCCTCGCCGCTCTGCTCGGCCGGCGGTGCGAATTGTCGCATTGCGTCCTCCGAAATGCGGCGCAACACGACCCGCGACACCCTCTCTACCGCTGCGCGCGTTGCGACATCCTGCGGTCGCAAGGTTAGGTTAGGTGAAAGGGTGTGGTCATCTAGTGACCATTCACTCGGAGACCTGAGGTCCATTGTGATACCCTATTTTTAACCCTTGACCCGTCTTTACCACCTCGCGCTGAAACACTTCCAGTTCCGTGCGAAGCTCATTATATTGTCAATGCCCATCTCTGCTGCGTCTTCCAGTCCATTCAGAAATTCTTGTCCCATTGTCTGGAGGCGTCGGTTTCCTAGGGCTGGACACCAGCACATCAGATGTTCAATTGTTTCTTCTTCCTCGTTGCATTCTCTGCAGTAGCTGTCATCTGTGATTTTCCATTTCTGGAGGTTCACTCCGACCGCACAGTTTCCTGTGACAACTCCTGCTGCTATGCGAACCAGGTTCTTCTTGTGTTTCAATAGTTGCCCAGTCCTGTTGTTATCTATCTTGGGCCAGAGATTTCGGGCTATCCCGCAATCATTCCGGTTTTGCTAAATCTCTTTATGTTTCTCCAGTATAATTTCCTCTATGGCATCTTTCAGTGAACTGATCGGTGGTAGTGGGGAGTCTATTACCTCCGCACCGTTCCCTCCCGCCCCCAGCTTTGCCAATCTGTCCGCATCTATGTTCCCTACCACATTTTTGTGACCGGGAACCCAGCGCAGACCGACCTTGCCGCCGCGGAGCCAGGACAGTGCTTCTTGGCAACTCATCACCACCTTTGATCTCACTGTTGATGCAATACTTCTGAGCGCAGCCTGACTGTCAGAGTAGATTGTGACATCCCTTAATGGTTTGTCACTCACCCCAGATTAGCTTGGCTGCCTCCCTTATTGCACAGATTTCTGCCTGTATGGCGTGGCAACCGTTCTTTAGTTTGTATGACTTCTGGATGTTGAGCGCCTCAGAGTAGATTCCAATGCCTGCACCCGTTTTGGTTATGGAGGCATCGGTGTAGACTGATGTTTCATGTTCATTTATCACCGAGTTATCCTCCCATTCTTCCTTAGAGGGGATGCATATGTTAACACACCCCTCGAAGTTATGCCTGGCAACTAAGTAGTCCGTTGGACTATTCAGGTTTAGTCCTTTGTTACTGTTCAGTTTTCCGATCTCTTCCAGTATTCTTGAATGTCCGTAGTTGATCGGCTTCCAGAGGTTTGACTCCCTGAGCCTTACGGCTCCTTTTGCTGCTTGGCCTTTAACGTACAACTCAAGTGGTTGTAGGTTCAGGATTGCCTCCAATGCAGCTTGTGCTGTATTATTCCTCACTCCTGTGATACCCAGGGCTGCAAGCCTTTGTACCTTGGTGAGGCTCTTTTTGTTTATCTCCTTGTTCATGGCTTCCCACCAGACTAATGCTCCGTATGTAATGATCGGTCTTATTACCGCAGTGTACATCCAACGTAAGATTTGCGGCATCAGGCCCCATTTCTTTCCAAACATTTTCCTACATGCATAGTAGGCAATCATTCCTTTCCTCATCCTTTCCTCCACGTTCTTTTTCCATGAGAGTTTGGAGTCTAGGATGATTCCGAGGTATTTAATTTTCTTTGAAAGTGTAAGTGCCCTCCTCTCCAGCTTTGGTGGTGTGAAATTGGGTATTTTATACTTTCTTGTGAATAGGATGAGCTCGGTCTTACTCGGGTTTACCCCTAGGCCATTCTCTCCTGCCCACTTTGATAGTTCTTTTAGCGCAGATTCCATAATTTCACTGATTGTCGACAAGTATTTGCCTGTGATCAGTATGACTACGTCATCTGCATATGCTATCATTTTGATCCCTTTCTCTTTAAAGGTTGTTAAGATCTTGTTTATCACGATCAACCACAATAGCAGTAATATCACTCCTCCTTGCGGTGTGCCTCTTGTTGCCTTCTTGCTAGTAGAGCTGTTGCCTATTTCCGAGGTAATAACTCTGCTTTTCAGCATCCTTATCACCCCCTCCGTGACCATATGCTCTACCCCTAGTGTTTCTAAAGCCTCTTTTATAGATTCAGTTTTGACGTTATTGAAAGCCCCCTCTATGTCCAGGATGGCAGCCAAAGTGTATTCCTTGTCTTTGAGGGATTTTTCAATTGTTTCGACAACCACGTGTAGTGCGCTTTCGACCGATTTGTCTCTTAGATAGGCATGTTGCATTTTGCACAGATTTTCTATGTTTGTGGTCTCTTTTATATGCATGTTTATCAGTCTCTCTAGTGTCTTCAACAGAAATGATGATAAACTAATAGGCCTAAAATCTTTTGGCGTAGTGTGACTCGGTTTACCAGCCTTAGTTATAAACGCCACCCTTACCTCTCTCCATCTTCTCGGTATGTAGCCTAATGTAAGACATTCCACGAAGATTCTCTTTAGCATCCCAATAATGCTGCTCAAAGATTTTTGTAGCATAATGGGTAGTATCCCATCCGGGCCCGCAGATTTGTATGGGCCAAAGGAATGCATCGCCCATAATACTCTCTCCTCTGTGACGATCGTCTCCGCCCTCGTTTCTCTCTCCGCAGGGGTCATCAAATCCTCCCGCCTGTGGGAATCATCCTTTCTTACGTCATTGTAATCAATGTTCCCGCACCCAGAAAAGTGGGTGTTCATAAGAAGTTCCAGGATCTCGTTGTTGGACTCAGTCCACGAGCCATCCGGTTTCATGATGTTACTTGGGATCGCTGGATCCTTTGATAACACCTTTCTGAACCTTGCGGCCTCGCTAGTATCCATAAGGGATTCACTGAACTCCTTAAACGATTCCCACTTTGCTTCTTTTATCTTATACTTAAACTCATTAAAGCTGGTCTTATATATATCCCAGCTCTCTTTTGTCTTATCCCTTTTTGCATTGTTGTAGAGCTTCCTTGTTTCCGTCCTTAGTTGCCTAAGCTCCCCATTCCACCAGGGTTTGGTGGCCTTGCGTGAGCGGCTAACAGGGCAGGATTTTTTGAAAGCCCTTATTAATGCAACTTCTAGTTTATTAACTAAAGCTTCTATTCCCTCGATAGATGGGTACTTTGACATTTGGAACTCTGGTCCCCAATCCCCGTACCCCTCCACGAGTTTGCTAAACATTTCCCAGTTCATTCTTTTGGGGTTCTTAAAGGGCTTGCTAGTTGGGGCAGTGCGGTTTATTCTAAATAAAATTCTCCTATGATTCGAGAAGGAACGTTTTAAGGAGACCCTCCAGTCCTCAACTATCAACCCCCCCTCGTCTGTGGTCAAGGTCAGATCTATCACCTCTTCCTTAACCTTGTTCACAAACATCGGCATATTGCCTCTATTGCAAACGGTCAGGTTATTTGTAAGAATAAAATCCATTATTGACTCACCTCTCTCATTTATATCCTTGCTTCCCCATTGAATGTGATGTCCATTGGCATCGCATCCTATCACCAGTTGTCTTTCTTGCTTCCTGGCTCCCAGTACCAGGTTTTGGACGGCCTCTGGTGGTGGTTCAGCCTCATCATATGGCATGTATGCAGAAGCCAGAAGAAGCTTCATGTTCCCCTGGCTCTCGCAGGTTGCCACGGTCAGGTCATTTGTGCTATATTGTGTTAGTAGTGTGAGTTTTAGGGATCTCTTTGCCACTATAAATGCTCTTTTCTTACCTGCAGTCTGAGAATGCAGCAGGGTATACTCCTTGGTCCTTAGTCCTCGAACCCTGTTCTTTGCAAGCTAGGGCTCTTGGACCAGGGCTACATCCACATTCTCTTCAGTCATGAACAGCATCAAATCCTCCGTGGCCGCCTCGCAGTGATTCAGATTAATCTGAACCACCCGAAGCCCTGGCCGTCGCGCTGCTCTTGTCATTTGGAAGCCTCGCTTTCAGCGTACCCAAGCCGAATTTGATGCTTCCTTTTGACTTCCTAAGAGAGTCCATAGACTCGTCATCAATCGTGAAGACGAAGTTCTTTTCCTTGCCATTTTGACTCTTAGCCGATGAGATAATCCTCCAGCTTTGAGTCTTCAGGCCTTTATTTTGTTTGCCCAAAATCTTCACCACGGTATCGTCTCCTTCCGGAACCGGAAATGGGATCCATAGTGAGATTTTCTTCCTCAGCGGTAGTTGTGACATCTGGATGACCTCGAGTTGGGCCCCCTGCCAGAGTTCGCCGCAGCTGCCGATGACTTGCGTTAGAAAGTCGCGTGACTTTCTGTTGCTGCATCCAACAACCTTGACGCCCTTCTGCCAACCGGCCCCGTCGAAGTCGACCTCCTCGCAACTATCACCATCCAGCTCGGCTATGGCCAGCAGAACCCTCGTTTCCACCTCCATCCACCTTTCGGCCGTCATCCTGCCATCCGGATCAGAACGATCTATGATAGCAATCCGACAATCCTCGGGCGAATCAAAGCTTATCGAGGGCTTGACTCTTTTTGCTTCGCTTTCCTCTTCGTCGCCCGATCGCACCCTCTTTACCGTTTTCCTTTCGGAAGGTGGCAAATTGGGTTTGTTCGGCTTTGGAGATTCCACCGTAGCGTTGGCCCTCTGTAGCTTTCTTGCCGGCTTAGTCCATGCTACCTCTCTTTCTTCGGTGATTGTCTCCAATTTTTGTTGCTGTTGTTCGGCTTCAAATTTGGAGACCTTTTTCTTGTTTAGTTTGATGAGGTCCCTGTCCCTGGTGGTCAGTTCCTCATCTTTTTTGTTACTCATCTTTTTCAGAAATGACAGGGCATTTCTGTAAGCTTTCCTAGCCTTTTGAGCTGCCGTCGTCTCTTTCTTTTTGGATCTTGCTTCCTCCTGGCAAGCTATGTCGGCCTCTGAGTCAAGAAGATCCCTCTCGACGTCGGAGTTCATATAGTCAACACTGCCACCTTTAAGCGATTGCTCGCCATCGGTCGCCCTGTCGATCTGTACTTTCTCCAGCCGAGAAGAGATACTCCTCGGACTCGCCCCGCCTGCAGAAGTAGCAATCTCCATTTTTCCACTTGATGCTTGTAGAGTGGTTCCAACAGCCAAGTGTTTCACTGTCGGCTCCGAATCGAGTAATATTGAGCCCCCCCCCCAGAATCCGATCGGAGCTCAGCCACTTCCAAGGAAGTGGAAGGATTCCCCATTTCTGGGTTACCTCCTGGGGTATATCTATTTATATCACTCTCTTCCATTGTGGTTTCGGGTTTTTTGATTCCCTTGTCCGCGATCGCTTATTCCGCTCAGAGACAAGTCTCTGATTGTTATTCACGACTGTCCAGAGAGATCTCCTTGGACGTTCCACTATCCGCAACCTGTGGACGCGCCCGGTAGCATGGGAAAACTGCCCTTCACTTTTTAAAAAGTGTCCCGGGACATTCATGCATAAAGCACAATTCTTATGTCCTGAACCTGAACCATCTGTATAATATAAATAAATGGCGCAATACTTTGTGCGCCTATTCAGCGCCAAAATTTCGGGACAATACATGGCTCTAAAAACGACTTCTCTGCAGTCATCGTCACTATCCGCAGTTTCATAACTGCTGTCGTCTGACAGCGCGTGTTTTTCTTCTTCTTCAGCCACAATGTCATCAAAATGATCGGCCATTTTTTATGCAATATATTATAAAATGAACTTGATGACACAAAATATCAAAGACACGATAGTGTTTCGCACCAAGTACATGCAGCACGAGACTGTTACGAACGAATGCACGAGTGCAAGTACCCAAGATTTTTTAGATTTGCTTCACCTGATGTGTAGATATACTTTGATTGGTGGGGATATCTCTCAAAAGATGGTGAAAAACAGGGACAAACAAATTCTTTGTTTTTTCCGTGGAGATACATCCGGCCGAAAATTATCTATAAAAGAGCCATACAAATGTTATAGAATTGAGCACAGATGGTAAGCAGGTATAATTATGACACCTACAATTGTCACATCCTTCGACAAACTCTACGTGTCGGGACATGGTTTATGTTATTATTCGGACGAAATTTTCTTTATTAATAAGCAAATAGCTTACAATGGAGACCCAAAGGGTGTAACGGCCTGACTTTATCGAACGCGGACTAGCTTGCTGGATCGGGAGTTCAATAAAAGACCCAGAGACAGTAATCAATTTATAGTACACACGTATTAGTTATTTTATTTAGCTCAGAATCCGGGGTTACACGTAGATCATAAGGGCACGCGGTATATTACAAGCGGTAGTGCGGGTGCACTCGGGCGGTATACTGAACGCGGTTTTTTACAGAAGTAGCGCAACGCGGTATATTACAAACGGTAGTGCATGGGCACTCGGGAGGTATACTGATCGCGGTCTTTACAGAAATAACGCAACGCGATATATTACAAACGGTAGTGCATGTGCACTCGGGAGGTATACTGAACGCGGTCTTTACAGAAATAGCGCAACGCGATATATTACAAACGGTAGTGCATGTGCACTCGGGAGGTAGACTGAACGCGGAGTTTACAGCGAATCTAATGCCGCGCGGGACATTAATAACGCGATAATTTACAGCGGTAGGGCCTGGGCCCTCGGGCGGTGTATGGATAAGGGTCGAGACCGCGGGCGGGAGCGCGATATGTCCAGGATTGCGGAGTCCCGGGGTACGGTCGCGAGAACCCTCGCTACGAGGCCGAGCACGCTCGACCCCGCGGTGCCGTAGCCGTCGGGAGTAAAAGCGATGGAAGTTCGGAGACGATCTGAGAACACTCAGTAGAGGCTCACACCCTGAACCTCGTTTTGCGCGCCGCCTAGAATATGGAAGGTAGTCTTGGGTAGGCTTTGCCAGGAGCAGCGGAAAGCTGTAGAGTAGACGAAGTGTCTTTTCGTCGAGCGCGCCGGCTTTTTATATCGCTCGGCGCGGTGAGCTTGGCAGGAGGGAGGCCGATCGTCAGGCGATGACGCGGTGGTGGGAGCGGCGCGATCTCGTGTGCTCGCTTCGGCGAGGATCGGCTCGCTTCGGCGCTCGTCGGCGTCGTGCGGGAAGGCACCGGTGCGGCGGATTTCCCGCGCACACGGTGAGTTTCAAAAGCTTAAAAATTGTGGGCGCACCGCGCCCTGTCCTCGCTCGACGGAGGATCGGTCGGGCGGCATCCGGCGGGTGGTGGCCGGAGACGATGCCTTGGCGTAAGGGGCGCATCGTTACAAGGGTCTAAAGCCTGTATCAGACTACCGACTGCGAAGGCCGACTCGACTGCCGATCGCGACTGCCGACTCACATCTAGCCAATAGACCATGACTGCCGACTCACATCTAGCCAATAGACCATGGTCTATTGGCTAAATGTGAATCGGCAGTCGCGATCGGCAGTCGGGTCGGTCTTCGCAGTCGATAGTCTGATACGGGCTTAAGGGATGTCACGTCTCTGTGACGTAGAAGTAGAAGAGGATGAAATGATAGAGAAAAGAGAAAAAGTGATTGAAGAAAATGATGAAAAAGAGCGTTAGAATCATAGTATGCTCAAGCAAGCAAGCGAGCAACTTGAAAAAATGGAGCAATCCGATCGACTAAATTCGATGGAAGAATTAAGTGCGTGGGAACAAATCAATGCGATGAAAGAATTAAGTGCGTGGGAACAAATCAATGCGTGGAAAGAATTAAATGCGTGGGAAGAATTAAATGAGCAGCGATGCAATCAGTTTATCAAGGTAAATATACAAATTAATATTAAAAATAATGGAGTGTGATGTAATATAATTTTGCGACATAATTTTGTGACATAATTTTGTGACATCATAATTTTGTGTCAAGGGCTTCCACAGTATGGAGGCGGTGGAAGGTTTCGGCCTGAAGCTCACGCGGAAGGATCTCTACACGCTGGCCGACTCAAATTGGCTGAACGACGAAGTGATTATTGCTTCCTCATAGAGGAAGCTTTGTTTTCGTGAATTTCGTATATGAACCTTTGATTGCGTATAAAGTTGGGTCTAATCAACCAAATTTAAGTGATTTATATATGAAATAGGAGTAGAAGAAACCAACGAAGAGACTGGTTTTTGAGTTTTTGATGCCAATATGTTCAGAGTGTTCTAAAATGTCGAAATATCGCATCAAAATTGTCTGTCCGTATGTGTGTATGTATGTGCAGATTTAATGTCTGTGGTTGCTCTAACATTCGCAAATATTGAGATATCGGGCTGTTTTTTTTTTTTAATCGATAGAGTATCATTTAAGGAAGGTTGGTATTGAATTTGGCGATGATCGGTAAAGGGGTTCTTTTTAAAAAAATTTTGAATTTTTTTAGAAATGTCTGTGGTTGCTTTAACTTCCGCAAATAGTGAGATATCGGGCTGTTTTTTTTTTTTAATCGATAGAGTATCATTCAAGGAAGGTTGGTATTGAATTTGGCGATGATCGGTAAAGGGGTTCTTAAAAAAAAATTTTTACTTTTTTTTTAAATATCTGTGGTTGTTCTAACTTGCGCAAATATTGAGATATTGGGCTTAATTTTTTTTTAATTGATAGAGTATCGTTCAAGGAGGGTTGGTATTGAAAAATCGGTAACCCCTTTATTATTAACAATTTTTAATAATTCTATTATATTCTTCAGTTTTTTCTACCCCTATTTCATATATAATTTTTTAAAATTTGGTTGATTAGATTCAGCTTTATACGCGATCAAAAGTCCATAATTTTGCTCGCATATAAAGCTAGAACATATAAAGCTCGCATATAAAACTAATCAACCGTTGTTTTTTGAGTTTACGATGCCAATGTATATTAGACATCACTTCCTCTATGAGGAAGCCAAGTGCAAATTTCTAATTTGCACAATTTTTTTGCTTTTTTTATATGAATCTGCTGATCGCCAGAAGCACATCTTCGAACAAGTATCCGAAAGTACACGCGATGAACACGTTCTATTATTCGAAACTTTTGTCGAGTGGTCACTTGTCTCTGAAGAGATGGACCAGGAAGGTGGACATATTTGCGCAGGATCTTATTATTATCCCTATACATCTGAACGTTCACTGGTGTATGTCAATAGTACATTTTCGCGAAAAAACGATTGTTTATTACGACAGTATGGACAGTGATAATCCGAAATGTCTGGCTGCGCTAAAACTATATTTACAAGATGAGAGTCTTGACAAAAAGAAACAACCTTATGATATGAGTGATTGGGAATTTTATTCCGCCAAGAACATTCCGCAACAGACGAATGGCAGCGATTGTGGTGTATTCTCTTGCATGTTCGCCGAGTACGTCTGCGCAAACAGGGAGAGGGAGGAGTACATGCCGTACCTTAGAGACAAAATGTTTAGGGAAATAATAAATAGTAAACTTTTGTAAAAATTATATAATGAATAAATATTTGAAATATAAAATACAAAAATGTGTGATTAATATTCCTTTCATTAGTATTATACATACATACATACATAAATACATACATACATACATACATACGTATATACATATATATAATAATAATAATAATCTTTATTTATGAGGAAAACCCTTAGTATATACATCAGAGAATGTAGTTTATAAAAATTAAGTAAAATAGATAAGAAATACAAAAATACGTGTCGGGACATCCGTCCCCGTAGCTACTCAGGTGGGGAAGGAGGGAGTAAAGATAGAAACAGTCAAACTCTTTTACGCACGAACGCACGAGTGCAAGTACCTGAGATTTTGAGATTTGCTTCACCAGATGTGTAGATATACTATTATTGGTGGCGGGGGTATCTCTCAACATGATGGTGAAAAACAGGGATGGACAAATTATATGTTTTTTTTTTGCGTGGAGGTACATCCGGCCAGATAAGAGTCATAACAAATGTTATAGAATTGAGCGTCGATGGCAGGTAGCTATAATTATGACTTACAATTGTCACATTCTTCGACGAACTCTACGTGTTGGGACATGGTCGGGTTATGTTACCATTCGGATGAAATTTTTTTACTAATAAGCAAATAGCTTATCTGTTTATTGAGACCCAAAGGGTCTAAGGAATGTCACGTCTCTGTGACGTAAAAGTAGAAGAGGAAGAAATGATTAAGAAAAAAGAAAAAGCAATAGAAGAAAAGTATAAAGCAATGGAAAATAGTGTTAAAATCATAGTATTCTCAAGCAAGCGAGCGAGCGAGCGAGCAGTCTTTAGAATCTTTGGATCAAAGAAACGAGAATATATGGAGCACGAGTTGTTGGAGCAAGAGTTGAAGGAGCAATCCGAGCGACTGAATTTGATCGAAGATTTTGCCGCGTGGGAGGAACGATGTGTTGAGTTTATCAAAGTGTTGGAAGAACAAAGCCGAAATAAACGGCCTCGATTATCAATCCACAACCAACATCGACAACCAACTTCGTTGGTGGCTCAAATCGCACGACTCGAAGGTCTGAAAAATTCGGTACGTCAACGTTTCGTGCATGTGGGTGCAGGATATAGTGCAACTGAGACAAGGGTAATGTTTATCGAACGCGGTATTCGCGTTGGCCTCAGTCAATGTTCCGGTAGATACGCGCAAGCCAATAACAAATACATGCAATCTAACAATCCATCGAAACCGTTGTCGTACCTGATGTATTTTGATGTAAACAACTTGTACGGCTGGGCAATGTGTCAGCCGCTGCCCTACGCAGATTTTTGATAGGTCAAAGACGTTTCGAATTTCGACTTTACCGCGATCGCTTCGGATTTGCCCACGGGTTATATTCTCGAGGTCGATCTAGAGTATCCGCAGAATAAACACGACGCGCACGCTGATCTACCGTTCTGTCCGACGAGCGATAAACCGCCCGGCAAGCGAGAGAACAAATTTCTCGCGACTTTATACAATAAAGAGCGTTATGTCATTCATTATTGCAACCTGCAGCAGTGCACGCGCCACGGCATTCGCGTCACAAAGATACAGCGTGTATTGCAATTCGCTCAATCTGCGTGGCTCCGCGATTACATCAAACTCAATACAAAATTTAGAACACTGGCCAAAAATGAGTTCGAGAAAAATTTATATAAATTAATGAATAACGCGGTTTTTGGGAAAACAATGGAAAATGTACGCAATCACGTCGATGTAAAATTACTGACGACGTGGGACGGACAATACGGCGCAGAAGCAATGATCGCGCAACCAAATTTTCACAGCAGGAGCGTGTTTTCGGAAAATCTAGTAGCAGTAGAAATGCGAAAACTTGAGGTGAAGTTCAACAGACCAATCTACGTGGGTATGTGCATCCTCAATATATCCAAGACATGTTTGTATATATAAATTTCATCACGAGTACATGTTACCGTTGTATCGCGACACGTGTAAAGTTATGTACACTGATACGGACAGCCTTATATACCACATCGAGTGCAATGACGTGTACGAGACGATGAAACGCAACATCGACAGATTCGACACAAACGATTACCCGGTAGATAACGCGTACGGTATACAGCTTGCGAACAAAAAGGTGCCGGGTTTAATGAAAGACGAAAACACTGGCGCGATCATGACGGAATTCGTTGGACTCAGAGCGAAGATGTACGCGTTGAAGGTGGATGGTAAAAAAGACACTAAAAAAGCAAAAGGCGTCAAGAGTAACGTCGTAGCGCGTACTATAACGTTCGACGATTACACGCGGTGTCTGAAAATCGAGATTGAAATGACGCGACAGCAGTTCTGTATAAGATCAAAAATGCATGAAGTGCGCACCATCCGTGAGACGAAAATCGCTCTGAGTCCGTACGACGATAAGCGATACATTATAAATAAGAGATATTTTGAGAGATCTACCCCGGGGATCTGAAGGGGGAGCGGGGCAGAAGGAACTCGACGGCGAGGAGGGAGCGGGGCGGGGGAGGACTCGAGAGTGAGGGGGTGTTGGGCAAAATCGCCTGATGTTTGCTGTCTTGAGCTAGTGCTGATTGGTTGAGGCGGCCGCCAACTCGGATGATCCCTTGAGCGTCTATATACGCAGTCAATCGATGCTTGAGCAGTGGGTAGTCTCAAGTTGGCCGTGAGCATCTTGATCTTGTGCGTGAAATATGCCGCTTGAGTAGCCTTAATCCAGAAGAATCTGGCCTCCTCCAAAGCTGAGTGTAAGTCCAGTGGCGTGCGTTGGCGCTTTCCCAGAAGCGATATGGATCTGAAACAAAGAGCTGTTATTTTCAATAACTTGTTGAGAGTTGAATACCTATATATCAGGTCCCAGTGATGGTCTGGTTGAGATGCGGCCGCATGTAGCGCAATGCCTGGACGAGCCTCATGCGCACTCAACTCGTCCGAAAGCGCGGCCATGCTTCAGGGGTGAGTATCCATGGTGGTCCCGTCCACCATAATGAGTGGCTTTGGAGTTGAGCAGTATTTAATCCTCGTGAAGCGCAGTCGGCTGGGTTGGACGTTGGACGTACCAAGTACGTATTTCCAATGTGCGTTTGCAGTGAGCTCTTGAATTTGAGACACTCGATTTCTCACAAAATCCTTCCAGCGCGATGCATGAGATTTGATCTACGTGAGTGTCACAACAGAGTCCGTCCACAGGTGAGTTGCTGTGACATTCAATTTCAAGGTGGCTTGAACGTATTGCATGAGTCTTGAGAGCAGCAGTGCTGCGGTGAGTTCAAGTCTCGGGATGGTGAGCCGCTTGAGCGGTGCTACCTTGGTTTTGGAGCACACCAATGAGATCGTGGCGCCATTAGAGCCGTGGACGGTGATAAATACGACTGCAGCCGTTGCCAGTTGAGAAGCATCAGAAAAACCGTGAAATTCCACTGTTGATGTACTCCATGTGGTATACCATCGAGGTATTGAGATCTTGCGCAAGCTGGTGAGTTCCTTTCTGATAATGAGCCACCGTGATGAAAGCTGGAATGGTAGTGGTTCATCCCATTGGAACTTATGAAGCCAAAGCTCCTGCAAGAGCATCTTCGCCTTGATCACGACTGGTGATGCAAAGCCTAGTGGATCGAATATCTGAGCCACTTCAGATAAAACGAGGCGTTTGGTGAGATGATCGGTATGCGACGAGATTCTTGTTGAGAATGCGAATAAATCTTCTTGAGGAAACCAGCGTAATCCGAGTATTTTGGTTACGCAATCGTCAAATGTGATTTGTGAGCCCTGGTCTTTCTCTGTTTGAACCGCAGTGAGCACGTCTGGATGAGTCGCGTGCCATTTGGCCAATGGAAAGCCGCCCGCCATGCACAAGTTCTTCAGTTGCACTGCAATTTGAATTAGCTGTTGGACCGTGTCAGCGCCTCTAAAACTGTCGTCGACGTATCGACCTTGAAGGATAGACGGCACTGCAAGGGAAAAATTGTGGCCTTCGTCCTCCACCAGTTGTAGCAGCGTTCGTACTGCCAAGAACGGGGCAGCCTTGGTACCATACGTGACCGTGGTGAGACAATATGCCACTTCATTGAGCAGTTCGTCGAGCCAGAGAATCCGTTGTAAGTTCCAGTCATCTTCATGCACGTTGATCTGTCTATACATCTTGGTGATGTCCGTGGCATCTAGGTGTCGAAATTGTCGAATCCAGAGCAAGACATCGGTGACATCTAAATGCAACTTGACTCCCGTGTGCATGATATCATTAAAGGAGCGGCCAGATGTAGATGCGCTCGAGCCATTGAATACCACACGTAATTTTGTGGTTGCACTGTCTGGTTTGAGCACTCCGTGATGTGGCAAATAATATTGCGTGTGCTGACTGGAAACGGGTGAAGCCTTCTTCATGTGATTGAGATCTCGATATTCTGTCATGAATTGGTGATACAGACGTCAATAATTGTCATCTCGGGAGAATCTTCTTTGTAAGCTTTTCAAACATCGATGCGCGGAGAGACACGAGTCGCCGAGAGTATCAGGTAATGATTTTAGTGGAAGTCAAACTGTGTATCGACCTGTTGAATTCCGTAAGACAGTACTCTTGAAATGTTCTTCACATCTTTGTTCGTCAGGAGTAAGCTCAAGATTGTTGCTCGCAGGCACTTCTTCCTAAGTCCAAAATCTCGACAGTAACTCGTCGAGAGCATCTTCCCTCTCCTGAAACGATGCATGATGCACTGTAGCAGATGCCGATGATGATGTGTCGACAAGTCTGAGAACCAGCCATCCGAAAATTGAGAGCTGCGCAATTGGCATCAATGTATCTTGTTTGATGATGTTGGGCTTGATGATCTGCCCATATGAGTCAGCTCCAATGATAATATCCACTGGCCGTGGTGTCAGAAAATCTGGATCAGCCAAGGTCAACTTGGTGAGATGCGGCCATTCCTGTGGTGCAGCGTTGAATGATGGCAGAATGTTTGTTAACGTCTGCAGAATGTGAGCTTGAATAATGACGTCTGATCTTGAGCGAAGTGAGCGGAGCTTGAGTAATGCAACTCCTCGAGTTTGCGTGGACTTTCCGCCACCAATTCCGGTGATGAGAATGACAGAATGATGACGAGGTACGTTGAGTTGACGTATGAGCGATTCCGAGACAAAGGTAAGTTCGGAACCTGTATCGATGAGAAGCCGTACGTGCTGAGTATTAACCGATGAGCTGATCTGAGTCAGGGCCGTAGCGAGTAATGTTGAGTGTGATGAGCGAGCCAAAAATGAGTGAGTGACGATTGCACCGTTGTTCTAGTGGGATGCTGAGGCTGAGCTGGTGGTTGGCTTCGAAGATGAGTCGCTCTGATGTGCCTCATGCAGCATCGTATGATGTTGGTGGGTGCACTTCTTGCACCCCCGTGAGCTCTTGCATGAGCGAACGTTGTGACGGCCGAGGCAGTTGAAGCACAGCCTCCGTGAGATGACTAGCTTCTGTCGATCGCCCGGTGAGAGTTCCCTGAACTTAGGGCACATCACTACGAAGTGCGTGCCGTTACAGCAGTCGCACGGGTACTCCGTTGAGCCGTCTGATGTATTGGTGCGTGCCGGTTGAGCTGCCGCATGATGAACCGTCGAGGAGCGCCGAGTTGTTGACGCAGCCCCTGCCGAGCTTCCTGAGCTGGCCGTTGACTCGATCATCTCGAGTGCTCGTGCTCGCGAGGTGAGAAATTGCTCGAGTTTCTCGAATCGCGGATATTCGCGCGCGGCGCCCAACGATGTCTCCCACTGCTCCTTGGTTTGGCGATCCAGCTGCCTAGACAATTGGTACACCAAGTCGCAGTCGCCCAGATCCTGCGAGACGCCCAAGGATTGTAGGCCCTTGATGCCCTCCTTGAACGTGTTGAGCAGCTTGTCCAGTGCCGCGGCGTTCTTCTGCACCGGTGTTGAGCTGGCAAAGAGCTGGTCTAGGTAAGCTTGAATGAGCAGCCGCTTGTTCTCGTAGCGATCGACGAGCATTTCCCAGGACGGTTTGAGCGAGTCGCTGGTGAGAGGCAAACCGGAAATGAGCTGAGCAGGTGGGCCTTCCAGTGAGAGCCGCAGATAGTGGAGTTTCTCCACGTCTGTGAGCCGTTGGCTGTCATAAATGACCGCCTTGAAGAGATCGCGATACGTAAGCCAAGCCTCGTACACGCCCTTGAAGGACGGGATGCTGATATCCGGCAATCTCTGTTGAGATTGTAAGGGCTGCGCCGCTGCAGGAGCTGTCTTTGGAGCGATCCTTTCCGCCAATGCGCCCTTGAGCTTTGCCAGAGCGCGACGAGCCGTCATACACTCTTCCGCCTCCACGGCGAAGGCGTCTTTTGAAAAATACTCGTGAGAGATGAGCGCCGCCGGCCATGAGACCTCGAAATAGGCGTGTTCCTTGAGGAATGCCTTGTGCACTTCCTCGAGCTGGACCGAGATCTGCAGGACCTCATCCACTGACGTGTCATCTGGAGTCGATGGCAACGTCTCGCCGATTTTCCGCACTGTCGCGATGCGGTTCATCTGTATCTGCACCTTTAACGTTAGTTCCGCAGACAAACGCACCGGTGAGGCCTGGCGATCTGAGGTGCGCTTGTCGTCCGGCAGCACGAGCAATGGCGGGGTCTTGCCGTCCGTCCCGGTTTTGGCGGGATCCGGCATGATGAGACGTCAATGAGCTGCGCCTGACGAGAGACCTGAGAAATGTCGAGACACGTATGAGAAACACTGAGAGGCGAGAACGTTCGAGAAACGCGTTAGGACAACACTACGTGAATCGAGAATCTACAATGTCATGTATTGAGCACGTGAAAAGGTCTACTTTCACTCGCGGGAGCGCGTGAGCATGTTTTCGTAACACTTGCGAGCGCGCGTGAGAATGTCTGTACTTCACTCGCGGAAGCGCGCGATAATGTCCACGTCGCATGTCGTGAAAGGCATGCCCTGTTCACTTGATATGTGTCCGAGCTACACTTTAAGTTCCACGCATCCGGCTCGAAGGACGCAAAACGCGGGCTCAAAATCTATTCCCCTCTCCTCAAACTCACTCATTAATTAGGAGCACCTTTGATATTCCTTTTTCTCAAACTCTAACCTACACTTTCAAATTTTTTCTAAATAAAAAATAATAGATAATATTATAGATGCAGATTAGCATATTGTCAAATATTTCAAAAATGTAATCCTTTATATTGAAGTCTTTAAATTTTATTTTTGCTCACGCCCCGCGCATTTTCACCCTCCGTTGACCCGCCATTATTAACTCTTTCATTTTTTTTCCATTTTATTTTCTCTTTTCGAAATCATTAAAAAATGAAAAAAATTTTGGCACCGGTTTCAAGAAATTCAATTCTTAATAAAAAATTATCTATTAATAAAAAATTTAAACTTATCCTCCAAAAATTAAAAAAATTTTGACACGACTCCTATTTCATATATAATTCTTTAAGATTTGGTTAATTAATTCCCGAAAAATTGGAAAAATTTTGTAACCGGTTCCCAAACAAATCGGTAACGAAAAATTATACACTTTATAGCGTATATATAACGTGTGCAACATGGTGTGGATAATTGAAGAGAAATCTGTGGAGCCTTCAAAATCTGACGATGATTTAATAATGGAATGTATTACAACAGATATCACCAATGGTTTGCGTAAAGAAGATCAAGGAGTGAAATTGAGGGATGTGCGACGAATATCGCCGGTGCAGTTTCTTCGCGATCGCTAACTCGGTATACGCGGAACCGGTCAACGCATCACTAGACAAAGAGTCGTTATCAATACCAATTCTCCTTATGACTAAGATTCTAACGTGAGACGAAAAGTGTATCGACGGCTACGGGACGTGTGCGTTAGCGAGGAAGAATCACGTGCAGCTCGCTGTGCTAACGTTGTGCCGCATTATATTAAACCTATTGTTGACCATCGCTATTGGGCGTCTAAATTTTGTGAACAGCTCTATGATTGTGAAGCAACATACATTAAGATTCATACAGATATTGGGAAATACGTCGAACTGGTGGTGATGAACAATTCGATACGTATGTATATGTACCCTGGCCGTCTCAATAATCTTAATCATCTATTGATATTTCAAAGAACCTATGAACGTGACCTTGATGATATTAATAATTGGGAGGATAATCATGGGTTTAATGTCCCCTATATTGTGCAATTATCGCTGATATTGTTCAGCGTGCGATCGAGTCACGTGCAAGTGCTCCATCGAAGAATGTGACGTGATCTAAAAAAGGCAGTATTAAAAACAAAACATGGTACATCCCGATGAAACGGAACGCAACCTGTTGGAACGATCCGACCAAATCGCTACCTTGGACGAATATTTTGCATGGACACGGCGATGCGAGGAGTTTATTGTGCAGCTCGAAGAAGACTGTTGTACCAAACGTCCGCGGCTCTCAGATGGCTCTCAGACTGTCGGAAACAGACAACCTTTAGTGGCAAGAATCGCGCAATTCGAAAGTGCGAAGACTCTATTACAGAGACGGTTCGTACATATCGGTAGTGAGTACGCGGCGGGCAGTAGTAGCGGTAACAAAAACGCGGAAAGATTCGTGTGGCGAGAGATCGATGCCGCGTTCGAATACCGTGTATTGACCGGTGCGGTGATAAATATCAATTACATCGAACTGCGAAAATTTCTCGAAGACGCTGAAGTCATTATGCTCGATCGTGTGCGGAACGTCATGCAAAGACACGCAAGTGTAATAGTCCAAGAGCCGGCTGCACAAAACCCTCCCTCATCAAACATCCGGCTGAATTTTAACCCGTTTTCCGGCGTCGCGGGGTATCGGGTTACACACGGGTATCGGATAACGCGGGTGGGGGAATGGACCCGCGGGCGGGGAGGGGAGGGGGGACCCGCGTTTTTGGTCGCCGCGGGGAGTAAAGGGGGAACCGCGTTTTTGGGCGCTGCGGGGAGGGGAAGGGGGAACCGCGTTTTTGGGCCCCGCGAAGGAGGGGGTGGGGGCCCGCGTTCTTGGTCGCCGCGGGGAGGGAAGGGAGAACCGCGTTTTTCGAGCGCCGCGGAAAAGGGAGAGAGGGGAACCGCGTTTTCCAGCGCCGCAAGGCGACCGCGGTTTCCGGCGCCGCAGGGCGACCGCGTTTTCCGACACCGCGGGGCGAGGGGGTCCGCGTTTTCCGGCGCCGCGGGGCGACCGCGTTTTCGCCGCGCCGCGGAGCGTTTGCATTTTTGGGCGCCGCGGGGCGAGAGGGTCCGCGTTTTGCCACGCCGCGGAGTCCGCGTGCAACGGCCGCGCCGGGCCGCGAGACGTCGCACGCTCCCGCTCGCATTATCTCTCCCTCGTAGATGTTTTCTTCGTCCCCCGGTCGCGCGCGTATTCACGTTCGCGCGGTCTCTTTCCCCCGTTCGCGTTATCTTTCCCTCGCGCGTTCTCGCTCGCTCCCGGCCCCCGTTCGCGCGCGTCTTCTCGTTTGCGCGGTCTCTTTCTCCCGTTCGCGCGTTCTTGCTCACGATTGCGTATCTTTCCTTCGCCAACGATATTTAATCGTTCAGATCTTAATATTTAATTTATAATATTACATTTAAGTAAACAATAAACGAAAACAGCTTAACAAAAGGGAACGGTAAATGAAAAGGAAATTATTTTTAACCATATTATATGCATTTATTTATCATGTAGCATTATACACAATAGTATCCAAAGCGTAGGCTAATAATTCACAATCAATAATCGAATTTTTATCATAAAATTCACGCAAGATTGTAACTGCGTTACATTTATCGGTGATACAATTTTGACGTAAAGTTGTTACAAATTGTTTGAATTTTTCACTTACGCCGTGAACAATTTGACATAGTTGAAAATACACATTCTCGACGCAATGTTCTAGTTCGAACAGGAAGAGTACAGTTGACGGTTTCATGTACAAGCTGGTACCGCACGACGTCAATTTTATAATATCTGCGTCACATTTTAACAAGCTCCAGATCTCGAAACGTTAGCGATGATGGTGCCGATGACTGCACGAGCCGCTGTATATCTGCACGTTTTTCGATGAATGTCACCCACGTTGCATGTGGCAGAATTATCCGATTGCTTCGGTTATCGCCAATAAGTATATCTGTTACAGTCAAAGCCCGAAACGCAGGCATTCCTAGGATTGACTAGTCAATCCTCAGGAACGACCAAGCGTCTTAGTCAAAGCCCGAAATAAGTTTTGCGTTTCGGCTTTTGACTAGTCAATTCTAGGAATAACTATTACGGCTAGTCAAAGTTAGAAACTAAAGAAAAATCACTTCGGACTTTGACTAGTCAATCCTAGGTGTGACTACGAGGCCATCTGACAATAAGTCTGATATGCGCCTTGCACATGCATCTAACCTAATCTGATCTGTCAGCTGTCCGTGAGCGAGTTACGGTGCGTTGCAAGTTAATACACATCGAGCAAGCAGTAGTTGTGCGCACGTCTGTATCGTTTCGTGATATGTTTTATTTATTATTAGTTGTTATTACGCATTCTTAAAATAAGTATAACAACATTCAAAATGAGTGAAAACGAATGTAATATAACCAATGAGGTGGACATGAACCATATGAAAACTACATTTATGGAAAGAGTTGTTAGTTTGAAGAAAACGGCATGTTCATTTCATATTGAAAGCAGACAAAAGTATGAAGAGTTAATCAGTGAGGTAGAATCTGCAAAGATGGCAAAAAAAAGGACATCGTTACAATATCGGCGTCTGAAGCGTTATGACATCTTGCGTGTTGGGAATATAAAAAAGTTGATTATGCCGCTCTCTGATAAGAATAACGTATGTTACTATGTCACAGATGACGAGTTGTTTGATGTAATTGACAGTGTTCATCGTGAGTGTGGTCATGGAGGTAGAGATCGTACAGTAAAAGCATTAAAAGATAAATATGCAAATGTTACGATAGAATGCATTAATGCATTAGAATGCATTAGATGACGCGCTTTAAAAGTATTTAACTGTTTAAAGCGTTTTAAACCAATATTTTACCAAAGCTACATTTTTAACCTTAAGGAGAAAAAACTGTGTACAAGAGTAAAAAAGTAAATAAAAAAACCAAATTATGTTAACAATAAGAACTTAATTTAGTAAAAATAATCTTGATTTTATTTGTTAACAGTCACACAGTCTGAATTAAAGCCACACCTAGGATTGACTGGTCAAAGTCCGAAGTGATTTTTCTTTAGTTTCTAACTTTGACCAGCCATATTAGTTATTCCTAGGATTGACTAGTCAAAGTCCGAAGTGATTTTTCTTTAGTTTCTAACTTTGACTAGTCGTATTAGTTATTCCTAAGATTGACTAGTCAAAAGCCGAAACGCAAAACTTATTTCGGGCTTTGACTAAGACGCTTGGTCGTTCCTGAGAATTGACTAGTCAATCCTAGGAATACCTGCGTTTCGGGCTTTGACTGTAACATATCCACAAAAAACATAGGTCCCGCGTTGATTCCAACATCCGAAAATGTATATGCTGTTGACATCAAGGAAAATCTCCTTCCCAAAATACGTGGCGTGTAGCGGGGTTTACCAAAACTGAAAAAATACAATTATATGTTTATAAAAGTTTTTTTTTGCACAAGTATATATGAAAATTAGCGGTACTTACTTATTGTGCTGTTTCTCGCACGTTTTGTCCTGAATCGGAACGTAGTAGTTCGCACCGTGAGTGTTCATCGTATCTGGAAGCTGTTTGCGACTTACTCGAACCGTATCGAACTCTCGACTGCGCTCTAGAATCCTCGTAGACCATTTATACATACCCAAAACTGCAAATCTTGCAAAAATAGCGCCAATGTACGGCTGCTGCATGGTGACCACCACCACAATCAACATATACGTTAAATGTGATATCTTTGTCAAAAACATTTGTGATGAGATCACTTCATCGGGCATCAAATATGATTTATTTTCAAGAGCATACGTGTCTCGCGATGATTTCATTGAACACGTGCAAAACTGCAAATTTTGCAAATAGCGCTGAGATGAAATTAGATATGATAAGCAAACGATGCATCATTAGTAGAATATAAAATGACGAATCAGGGGGATACGCTCAATAGTCGAGAACTGGAAGTCGTGAGTGCAACAAAGGGCGTTAGCAAGAGGATCGTGCAATAACATGGAGCAAAAGTTGTTGGAGCAATCTACCTTGTTAAATTCGAGGGAAGACTTTGCCGCGTGGGAGCAACGATGCGACGAGTTTATGGGGAACTAAGTCGTCTACAGACGATTCCGAGTCTTGACATCGAACTCGCGAAACTCATGTTCGACCGTTAGACGCCGTGCCGTCGTAAGCGGTGAGATCCCGACGACGGGCAGAGGCGCCATACGGCAAACCGGGCTCGTGCGACGACCGGGTCCCCCGTTGAAGGGGACCGGCCGCCTAGTAGTGTGTCACATTGTTTGAAAGACTCTTTACGTCAACGTTTCGTGCATGTGGGTGCTGGATACAGTGCGAGTGAAACAGGACTCAGATGGCGCGAGATAGATACGGCTTTTAAAATTCGTATATTGACAGGTGCGGTAATAAATTACAAACACATCGACCCTTGTCAATTTCTCAAAGATGCGGGAGACATTGTACTCGATCGTGTGCGGAACGTCATGCAACGACATGACAATGTAAAAATATACACAATGTTTAATGGTGAATTTGTTGCGAGTGACAAACGCACAAATAAAAGTATCGCAACGAGCAGCTATGAACTCTTTCGTATGTCCGATCTGTGTGAGTGGTACAAGCGACACGTCATTGAGCCTACCTTAGCAAAGCTGGAGAAATTCTCATTACACGTCGGTGCTAAATCTTACGGACATTGAGTTTCCAATGACGTTGGATCAAATTAAACGGTTTGAAAATTACAACAACATTTCCATCAACGTCTACAGCATCGAAAAAAAAAACAAGAAACTTGTTATCATGCCAATACGAGTTACTGATCGAAAGATGGACAGACACGTAAATCTCTTGTACGTGCATGACGACAACGTGGGACATTTTGCCTGGATCAAGAACCTATCCCGCCTCGTGAGCTCGCAAATCAACAAGCACCATGGTCGGAAATACTTTTGCGATCGGTAAATACCTATAGTTTTTTTAATAATATATAGAATATTTTGTGTATAAAAAATTTATAATATTTGTGTTTATTTTTTGCAGATGTTTGCACCATTTCAGCTCCAGCGAGAAATTGGAAGCTCACACCGTCGACTGTCGGGAGATGAACGACTGCGCGATCAAGTTACCGAACGATAACGACAAGTGGTTGGCCTTTAAGAATCACAGCAGGAAGAAACGAGTTCCGTTTGTCGTATACGCCGACCTGGAATGTACTCTGGAGAAGATGGAAGCGGATCCGGAAACGTCCAAGTACACATATCAACATCATCGCGTGTTTAGCATAGGGTACTACGTGCGTTGCTCGTACGACGAGTCGTTATCTATGTATCGATTTCGTCGCAATAAGGATTGCGTCGCGTGATTCGCCGAGGAGCTAAGACGTTTAGCTCACGATGTAAAAACTATCTTGTCTATTAATATACCCATGGCAGATTTCACGCGAGACGAGTGGGAAAAATTTAACAGCGCAACGCACTGTCACGTGTGTGAAAAACCGTTTGAGCCAGACGACGTGCGAGTACGCGACCATTGTCACCTGACCGGTCGATACAGAGGTCCCGCGCATTCTAATTGTAACTTAAATTATAAAGATTCGCATTGCATTTCCATAGTGTTTCATAATTTATTGGGCTATGACGCACATTTTATTATAACGAAAATAGCAACAGCGTACGAAGGACATGTAGATTTACTCCCAATTACAAAAGAAAAATATATTTCGTTTACAAAAAACGTTCAAAGCACCGAAGATAAAGATAAGAAAACGTGCATCAAATTGCGATTTATCGATTTGTACAAGTTTCTCACCGCTAGTCTCGACAAATTGGCATCTTATCTCAGTAAGGATAAACTGCGAATATTGCAACGCGAATTTTGTAAATTATCCGCAGAAAATTTTAATTTGCTGACACGAAAAGGTGTATTTCCTTATGAGTACATTGACTGCGTCAAAAAATAGGAGGTCTTGCGTTTACCACCGCGCGACTCGTTTTACAGTTCATTGACAGGTGACACCGTATCCGAGAGCGATTACGCGCACGCCGTCGACGTCTGGCAGCGGTTCTCCATTCGAACGCTCGGTGATTACAGCAATTTATATCTCAAGACCGATGTCTTGCTGTTGGCCGATATCTTTGAAAATTTTCTCGATAGTTGCGTTGCGAGTTATGGACTCGATCTGGCGTATTATTATACTCTACCGGGTTTTACGTGGGATACTATGTTGAAGCATACGCGTATCAATTTCGAATTGCTCACCGACATTGACATGGTCATGTTTATCGAACGCGGTATACGCGGCGGTTTGAGTCAATGTTCAAACAGATACGCGCTGGCCAACAACAAGTACATGCAGTCGTACGATTCATCGAAACCGTCGTCGTATCTGATGTATTTTGATGTAAATAACTTATACGGCTGGGCAATGTGTCAACCATTACCATACGCAGATTTTAAATGGGTCGACGACGTAACCGATTTTAATGTTATGAATGTCGCGTTAGATTCCTCGATAGGCTACATACTCAAAGTCGACTTGGAGTTTCCGCAACATCTCCACGACGCGCACACGGCAAGCGGCAGGACAAGCTCCTCGCAACATTATACGATATGAAACGTTATGTAATACATTATCGCAACCTATACAGCAGTGTACTCGTCACGGTCTCCGCATAGCAAAAATTAATACGAAATTTAGAACATTGGCCAAAAACGATTTCGAGAAAAATTTATACAAATTGATGAACAATGCAGTGTTTGGTAAAACCATGGAGAATTGTGCGCAATCACGTTGACGTGCGACTCGTGACTTATTGGGACGGTAGATACGGCGCGGAGGCAATGATTGCAAAACCAAATTTTCATAGCCGAAGCGTCTTTTCGGAGAATCTTGTAGCAATAGAAATTCAAAAACTCGAGGTTAAGTTCGACAAACCAATCTATGTGGGTATGTGCATCCTCGATATATCCAAGACATGTTTGTACGAATTTCATCATGAGTACATGTTACCGTTGTATCGCGATAAGTGTAAAGACACGTACACCGATACGGACAGTCTCATTTATCACATCGAGTGCGACGATGTGTATGATACCATGAAGCGCCACATTCATAGATTTGACACTAGCGATTACGCGATCGATAATACGTACGGTATCCCACTCGCCAATAAAAAAGTACCGGAATTAATGAAAGACGAAAACAGCGGTGCGATAATGACCGAATTTGTCGGGCTTAGAGCAAAGATGTACGCCTTGCAAGTAGACGGTAAGAAAGATACGAAAAAGGCTAAAGGTGTTAAGAGTAACGTCGTAGCCAGGTCGATAACGTTCGACGACTACACGACGTGTCTGCGCGACGAAATTGAAATGACGCGACAGCAAACCTGCATAAGATCCAAAAAACACGAGGTATACACCATATCTGAAACGAAAATAGCTCTAAGTCCGTACGATGATAAGCGCTACATTATACCCGGTTCTACCGAGACGCTGCCATGGGGGCATTATAAAATACCATTGTAAATATATTGTAAATACATTTATGAAAATAAATGACTTATTTGTATGTATAATATGTTTTTATATTATAATAAATTTTTACAATACATTATTCTTGTGTATCCATGAATTGTGTGAATTATCAAATCCTAACCACTTTACATAAACCTCATCCCCTCTTTTGCGCAAAACTTTTTCAACGAGATACACGTCGGGATTAGCAACGCGATGTAACTCGTATTCGTAGAAACCGCCGGCGACGGGTTTTCCGCAGGAATCTTCCAACAGATACGTCACAGGATTAGTTTTGTGCACTTTGACGATTCTAAACACCTCCGTGGTCCAATTTGGCGTGTATCCTTTCTTGAAGATTGTCTTGAATTTACTCACGCGTATTGAGTCGCCCACTTTGAATCGCGCGGGAGCAGCGATCTTTACGTAGCTGTACACCGTTGTTAGGAGCTTGTCGGCGATCGCGGGGGGTAACATTCATGGGTCGCATGCTGATTGTTCGATGCTTTCGCGCGTTGAAATCCGATACGAGAATCGGCAGTGAGTCGATCCATTTGTAATTTCCATTGCGCGTAAACATTTTCCACATGTCGTTCTTGAGCGTGCGATTGAATCGTTCGACGACCTTCATTACGGAATAGGTCAAATAGTGATTGATATTATGTTTCTTCAAGAGTTTCTGCACGTTGGCGTTGTAAAATTTTTCCCCTTGTTAGTCTGCAGATTTTTTGGACATCTTCCGCCGTCTCGAATAGAGTAGAATGATTTTTTTTAATGCGATTAGACGGACATTAAATTTTTTTACAGTAAGTCTTATTATTTTTTGTACTAAATTACTTAAAATGCATCTCATATACAAATTCCCATTATCCCCGCGCGAATAAATTGCAGTTTATGCGTGACGGTGATTTAATCTGTAAAACAGCTATTGAACCGCGATCAAACAACTATCAAACAGTTATTGAACCGCTATGAAACAGCTATCAAACAGCTATTGAACCGCTATGAAACAGCTAAAAACAGCTAAAAACAGCTATCAAACAGCTATCAAACAGCTATTGAACCGCTATGAAACAGCTAAAAACAGCTAAAAACGCCTATCAAACAGCTATCAAACATCTATTAAACCGCTATGAAACAGCTAAAAACAGCTATCAAACAGCTATCAAACAGCTATTAAACCGTTATGAAACAGCTAAAAACAGCTAAAAACAGCTATCAAACAGCTCTTGAACAGCTATCAAACAACTAAAACAGCTATCTGTATAACTGCGATTTGTATAACTGCTATTGAACCGCTATCAAACTTCTTTTAAACAACTAAAAACAGCTTTTAAACAGCTATCTGTTACGTCCTGCAGACTCCACGACATCCCTTTTTCGCGGGAATCCTTATGCGCCTAAGATAGCCCTAAGATTAGAATAAACAAGCTACGTACGGACGGTTATCGATCGAGGTGAGGTTAGATCTCCTTGCATTCCTTTTTTTTTATGATCAAACTACCTATTTGCTTGGGCAACTAAAAGCAACCTCTCAGATGATAAATTACTAACAGACGGGGGATATGGTGACCAGATTCTCGTCAACCTCGTCTGGCCCATAACTATAAATCCGGCGACACAACGCGCAGAAAAGAGCCTTAACTTCAGACGAGGGATGATGGGGATCTGTATTATATCGCGCGACTCACTCAAAACTGGCCGTGCGATGTTCCGACAAACAGAAACAAAACCTAATACGTGCTTTTAGAAATCTTAAGAGCACGTGGCGGAAGTTTCTGTTTGGAATAGAACTGCACTTAAAATTGAGAAGTATGGATCGTCTGTCAACATAGAAACAGGGTCGCGAGATAAGTAAGGAACCCTAATAAAAAAGAAATCGGCGATAACCGAAAAACAAATGCGTCACTGGAAAGAACCGATGGGTTACACCCCCAATAAGACAGTGGGGCCTTAAGAGGGGGCTCACCAATAGAAAACCGGAAAAATCGATAACCGTCTCTAGCTTTCTAGGATAGGCGTAAACTCAAATCTACCTCTTGGGCAAGAAACATCTCGCCCAATAAGAATTCTCTTAAATAATAATTAGAAACATCCCGCCAACCAGAAATCCTTTAAACGAAAACCAGACACATCCCACACGAAATCCACCCCTTTTATCCTTCGAACCTTCCTATTTAAATTGCGACGTCGCAGGACTAGGGCAGAGAAATTTTCTCAGTTTGAGTCTGCATTGCTCGGTATTTCTGAACCTCATTCGTTTTGAGTCTCGACTCCGCGTTTAGAGTCAGTGCAGCAGATCCGACGGACCATCAGTCGCCCCGACTCACCCACCGACGAGTCCAACGTTTATTTTTGAGAGAAGGCCATTCGTTTGAACTCAAGTCATCAAGTAGTAAGTCCCGTAATTTTCTTGATCCTTCTTTTCCCGCGTTATCGCCCCCCTTCTTAAACGGTCTATCGATTGTCGGACCCCCGGAAGCTCATTATATAATTAAAGTCGGTCAGTGTAGACATCAGGTTCCCAGCGGTCGTTGGCGTTGTCGTGGGCCTGACTTGCCTCCCGGCGTCTCGTCGCTGTCGTGGACTCAGCTGGTCCACTGACCTCCCTGAGCTTATGCTCGTGGGTCGGTTAGTGTAGGCATCGAGTTCCCAGCGGTCGTTGGCGTTGTGGCAGGCCTGACTTGGTTCCCGGCGCCTCGTCGTTGTCGTGGGCCCAGATTGTCCACTGACCTTCCCCCCCCTTAAGCTCGACGATTTTTTTTTGTTCGCTTTTGACCGGGTCCGAGAGAGATCGACTAAATAAGTAAATATTTTTAGTGGACCCAAAAGTCCTAGCCCCTCAAGGACCGAATCTCCGCACAATCAGGCGACATAGAAATCGCCAGAACAAGCGGGCGCGACGGGAGGTCAAACTCCCCCGGGAGCAGCTCAACGCCAGTCCTCCGTGACTCGCCACCCCACCGTCCCTACTAGCTTCTACGGAAGAACCCGGTTGTTCGAACCAGAATTGTCCCGCTACCATCCTGCCCTATCGCCCAGTCGTCCTACCCTCTCGCCCAATTGTCGAACATCGCCCTATTTGCCGCGTG
Source organism: Temnothorax americanus (assembly GCF_048541705.1). Lineage (NCBI taxonomy): Eukaryota > Metazoa > Arthropoda > Insecta > Hymenoptera > Formicidae > Temnothorax > Temnothorax americanus. The sequence goes on from NW_027509236.1 coordinate 397,432, forward strand.
GCTCCGTTTCGCGTGGTCCCGCCTCGCGTGGTCCCCGTTAACCCCGATCCAGCCCGCTTCTTAGAACCTCCCGATTCCCCCTCCTCTTCCCGAAGTCCGTCCCCAACCTCCTCGACTGCCTCGACCCTCGATCCCGAGGACATAGCCGATCCCAAGACCATAACATTAGATTAATAACTATAGAAATTAACCTTTATTTTTTCATATGTTTTAACTTTATAATTTAAATACACTTTAATCTTAAGGCCGACTTAAATCAATTTACACACATACACAACACTTCACTAAATTCATGTAATCTCACTACCGATTCCGATTGTAATAATAGCGGGCAGGATGTTCATTATCAAGTAGGTTTTTCCTTAAAGATTTTGCCCGATCACCCCCGCACCTATGTATTACCCGCGAGAAATACACACACATGTTACATCTACATTTAATACATTTACCCTTTATCTGGATTTATTTATTATTTGTACTATCGACTGATTTTTTTTCTTTACTCAATGTCATTAGTAAATTCTATGTTAATTCGTCATAAATGTTCTATTTATTTCTAAGATAAACTCAAATGTTTCTTTCATTAAATTGAGACCTCATCCTACCATCCACCTCTCGAAATTGCACGAGGTCCGATCCTGAGTTAAAGGGATTAATATCTCTGACTCGAAAAAGGACCGACAATCGCACCGCTCACGAAAGGCGTCCTAAGGTCTTTACAGATGTTGACCCTTTCTGTGTCATAAAAGTGCGTTCGGCTCGCGCCACGCGTCTCCGAGCGCGTACCTGCGAGCGACATTTGTAAGTATCTAGCTCCGTCCTCCCTTCCCCCGACCCCTCTGGCTAGCCTTTTCCTTGCTTCCCAGATTTTCACATCTTAATCCCGGGGTTGGACGTAACAATCAAACAACTAAAAACAACTAAAAAACAGCTAAAAACAGCTCTTGAACAGCTAAAACATCTATATTATACTACAAACTATGCAGGAAAAGGAAAATAAAATATTTAAAAATACACATATATAGTTTATTTCAAAAAAAAAAATTTGCCAAAACGGTCCCGTTTCTCAGAACCGCCACCTCCTTTACGACAAATTTCATCCCGACGGTTTAACCGTCGTAAGGAACCGTAAAGGAGGTGGCGGTTCTGAGAAACGGGGCCGTTTCATATCCCGCCGTCTCGAATTATTTTGACAATCGCCGTAGTAACCTTGGTTCTGCTTTTGGCCTTAAGCGGTATGGCCCATGCGTGCTTGCTCAGCACGATAACGGTGAGTATTTAGTGGTAGCCTCTGTTGAATCGCGTGTATGGGCACATCTCGACCACATCCGCCTGCCACAGGTCATCGTATCCGCACACTATGACGCGTCTTCGCGAATAATTTCTTCTCGCAGGAGCATGTAATTCTTCCACCACCCTCTGTTTCTCAGTTGATTGCTTCTTACTAGCCATGATGATGACGCGCAATTGACGCAGAGATCAGATGTACGTTCTTATCTATTTGCGATGATTCGCAATTACATCTTAAATCGACTTTTGAATCTTTAAAACGTCTTTAAAAACATCCAGTTTTAACTGACTTTAACTGAGAAAAACTGGTTGCTTTTAAAGACTTTTTAAAGATTCAACAGATGATTCAAGATGTAATTGCAAATCATCGCGAATAAATAAAGAACGTACATCTGATTTCTGCGTCAGTTGCGCGTCATCGTCATGGCTAGTAAGAAGCAATCAACTGAGAAACAGAGGCTGGTGGAAGAATTACATGCTCCTGCGAGAAGAAATTATTCGCAAAGACGCGTCATAGTGCGCGGATACGACGACCTGTGGCAGGAGGATGTGGTCAAGATGTGCCCATACACGCGATTCAACAGAGGCTACCACGAAATACTCACCGTTATCGACGTGCTGAGCAAGCACGCATGGGCCGTACCGCTCAAGGCCAAGAGCAGAATCAAGGTTACTACGGCGATTGTGAAAATAATTCGAGACGGCGGGAGATGCCTGAAAAATCTGCAGACTGACAAGGGGAAAAAATTTTACAACGCAAACGTGCTGTAACTCTTGAAGAAACATAATATTAATCACTATTCGACCTATTCCGTAATGAAGGCATCGGTCGTCGAACGATTCAATCGCACGCTCAAGAACGACATGTGGAAAATGTTTACACGCAATGGAAATTACAAATGGATTGACTCGCTGCCGGGTCTCGTATCGGATTACAACGCGCGAAAGCATCAAACAATCAGCATGCGACCCATGAATGTTACCCCCCGCGATCGCCGACAAGCTCCTAACAACGGTGTACAGCCACGTAAAGATCGCTGCTCCCGCGCGATTCAAAGTGGGCGACTCGATACGCGTGAGTAAATTCAAGACAATCTTCAAGAAAGGATACACACACCAAATTGGACCATGAAGGTGTTTAGAATCGTCAAAATGCTAAAAACTAATCCCGTGACGTATCTATTGGAAGATTCCTGCGGAAAACCCGTCGCCGGGAGTGAGTCCCAGTTGCGCACAGAATAAATCGGACACAGCAGGTTGAATGAATCGGACACAGAGTCGATCGGACACAGTAGGAAACGGACACACGGTGGTTGCAATCGGACACAGTGCGGATCGGACACAGTGCGGATCGGACACAGTGCGGATCGGACACAGTGTCGATCGGACACAGTAGGAAACGGACACAGTGCGGATCGGACACAGTGCGGATCGGACACAGTGTCGATCGGATACAGTAGAAAACGGACACACGATGGTTGCAATCGGACACAGTGCAGATCGGACACAGTGCGGATCGGACACAGTGTCGATTGGACACACGGTGGTTGCAATCGGACACAGTGCAAATCGGACACAGTGCGGATCGGACACAGTGTCGATCGGACACAGTAGGAAACGGACACAGTGCGGATCGGACACAGTGCGAATCGAACACAGTGTCGATCGGACACAGTAGGAAACGGACACACGGTGGTTGCAATCGGACACAATGTCGATCTTACACAGTGTCGATCGGACACACGGTGGTTGCAATTGGACACAGTGCAGATCGGACACAGTGCAGATCGGACACAGTGCGGATCGGACACAGTAGGAAACGAACACACGGTGGTTGCAATCGGACACAGTGCAGATCTGACACAAGGCAGATCGGACACAGTGTCGATCGGACACACGGTGGTTGCAATTGGACACAGTGCGGATCGGACACAGTGTCGATCGGACACAGTGCGGATCGGACACAGTGCGGATCGGACACAGTGCCGATCGGACACAGGGCGTACGTACTGCTTTTCAAATGTGAGCTATGTTTAAAAAAATAAGTTTTGTTTCATTCTCGTACTCTAAAGGATATAGAATTAAGGTTTATTTTATTGTGCAATATAAGTTGCAATATAGTTTTAATTGTTTTGTGAATGAATTACTTATGTTTTGTAAATAAATTACTTGTATTTTGACTTTCAATCCTGCTTACAATACAATTCGAGTATTGTGTAAAAATTTAATAGTTTGATTATTGATTAATCTAGTTTTATACACACACGCGCTCTATAAAATTGCTCTAAACTACGCTTTAGAATTGAATTACACAGTAAAGTGCAAACATTATGCATATAATATTAATATTATATGCGTAACGTAAATATTAATAATATTGATATTACACATAATGTTAACGATAAAATCATTTTTGCTGTTTACATGTGTGTGCGTGCACGTGCGTATACCTATGCGTGTGAAAGTATTAAATCTATGTTAGAGACAGGAGAAAGATGTAAATAGCAAATATGGTTTCACCGTTAATATTATAGTCCACATTGTAACGTTTGGACTTTATTTTATGTAATTTAATTCTGAATGAGCGTAATATTTATAATTTTTTATAGAATTTATGAACATTAAAGGAATTATGCTGCAATAAATTTGAAGAAACTCCATAACATTATACAAGGTTCTAGTAGCGAAGACAGTAAAAATAAATCGTCGCTTAAAAGAATCTCATATTTTGCAAATGGATTTATCGATTTTTCTCCCGACTGCTGCCAACCTTCGGTTGGCGAAGACAAGGGAGTATGCGTTTCACGGAGGCCGAATCTTTGTTACCTTAGTTCTCGATAACTACAACATACTTTGATATGTGCTTCCGTATATATGTTTCTTAAAGATCAAGCAGGGTTTATGGCGTATAATTATCATTAATCGTTGTGTTAATAAAAAAGCGAAAAAACGATATATTACATTTATATGTTCTCTTATTGGCTATCGACTGAGTTACAGAGGAAATTGATTAACCAATGACATGCATTCACATGGGGAATTTTAGTGAGATTCTAGTTGCCTCTATGGGCTTCGGCAGAACGTATTGCTTTTCTATTCATCGCAGCACGCTCATTGGATATTGCGCGGCGTGCACGATGTTATCGCGCGCGCTGGCTGCTCTATTGCTCACATGTCATATTTGGCCGGTAGTTAGAGGTTAAGTTTGTTTATACAAGTTTAATCTTTACAAAATTAAATAAAAATATAATAAATAGTGTGATAAACAGTAATACACTGCCTAATACAAATTTGTTTATTGAATCATTTCCTCGGAAATACCATGTGGTATCAGGTATCTTATATGTGTGTATACATACAGGGTGTCAAGTAATAATTAAGCGGATCACTGCTCGTGATGGGCAGCTAGAGCGGGTAAAACTGAATCGAAAAGTCTTACTGTTTTGTAAGTATTTCAATAATTAATAATAAAATAATTAATAAAGATACGCGAATCAAGATGCGTTTGTGCGATTCGACGAGAAGGAGCAGTCAAATGTTTACGTTGCTATTAGGCCGCGACGAGACATTGGGAGGAACGCTAATGTTTATAACAAAAATTATTAACTATACAAAAGTGACACTCATTGTCATTATTGTTTACAAAACACTCCTCTTTCATAATATTTCGCTATGCACATAGTAACGTAAACGTTGGGCTGCTCCTTCTCGGCAAATCATGTGGATGCACACTGATTAATTCTCTTATCTTTATTAATTAATTTCTCATTAATTATTGAGAAACTTACAGTACGACAAAAGACGTTTAATTTGATTCAGTTTAAATCGCTCTTCCTGTCCACGAGAAGTGGTCCGCTTATTATTACCTAATACCCTATATATACATGGTTATATATAATTGTAAGATTATTATATATATAAATAAAAAAATCATTAAAAATGTTAAAAAAATAGAGAAAATTACTTAAGTTATAATTAATCTCATACTATTGTGTATAAGATTTAGATTATGCCTAGTACCTATATTTTCAACTATTTATATGTATATTATAAAATATGTTTCTGCATAGCATAAAAAAAAATATGTATTGCTTTTAAAAGTATAAAATGAATAAATAATTAAAATCTCGCAACAGCAGCAAAAAGATAAACAAAAATTATAATAATATAAAATAAATAAAAACTTAAAAATTAATTAGTAAAAAACAGATTTAAAAAACTAAAAATTAAAAACTTAAAAAATTTAATAAAAAGGCAGAAAACAAATTAACAAAAATTGTTTAAAAAAAAAGACTCGACTGCTGCCTAACCAGGTTAAATTAAATGCAGAAAATAAAAATTAATAAATAAAAACACTTATAAAAAAATAAATTTAATAACTAAAATTTAAAATAAAATTTAAACACAAAATTAAAAACAAAAAATTATACAAAACTAAATTTAACCTAAAACAAAAACAAAAAATAAAAAAAAATTTAAAAACAAAAAAATTTCAAAACAAAAATTTATATAAAGAAATTTAAAAACAAAAACTTATAATAAATAAATTTAATTAAAAATATTAAAAACAAAACATAATTTAAATAAAAATTAGAAACAAAAAATTAAACAATAAAAAAATTGTTAAAAAAAAAACTCCCGACTGCTGCCTAACTAGGTTAAATTAAATGCAGAAAATAAAAATTTAAAAAATTTAATAACTGCAATTTAAAAAAAGTAAAAACAAAATTTAAAATTGTAAAAAACAAGAACTTATATAAAAAAAATTTAAAAACAATAACATACAAAAATTTAACCAAAAACAGGTTTAATTATTTGGTAATAAAAATGTATATAATACATATATAATAATAAGTATAAAATACAAAATTAAAAACTTCTAAAAATTTAAAATAATATTAATTATAAAATATTTATATATTATATATTTATATATTATATATTATATATTTATATATATCAAGAAAGAGACACGGTAGTGTCTCGCGCCAAGTACACGCGGAGCGAGACCGACCGTGACTCATTTACGCGACGCGACGGGTTGCGAGTACCCGAGATATTGAGATCTCGATAACGAGTGAACGGATCAAGTTCTAAGTAGGCTTGATCGATAGCTTGGGGTCCAATTAGGGGGGGGGGGGTTTCTCTCATAATATTCCGCTACGTGCCCTACGAGCGGAGATATTGCGACGCAAAGTCCAAATGCGAAAATTTATTTTTAAGATACGTCGTCTACGTCGACCGCTTTTCTTTATAACATACATGTAACAAACAGAGAACGTCACTTTCACTTTTTCGACACTGGCGGCTAGCGGCGTTAGTGTCGCAGTGCAGTGCAGTGCAGACAGTGCGTTCGTTTAGAGCGCTATCCTGTCAGTCAGTTCATCATCTGATCAGTTAACCTATCTCGATCGATCGAGAGACACGGTAGTACGCGCGGAGCGAGACCGATCGTGTGACTCTTTATTACGCGTCGCGAGGTAAGGTGCGACAACGCGCGCATACGCGCGTACGCGAAACGGCAGTAACACCGTAATCGTGCCGGCGATATACTGAATTGAATTGCTTCGTGCTTATCTAAAGATTTCGTATCCCTACATTGGGTGCGTTCAGCCGATACTCCGCTAGCCTAGCAATCGTGAGTAGTCGCTCGTTTTCGCTTGTTTCCTCTCCTTTGACCCAATGGATTAAAAGGATAGGAAACGAGCGACTGCTCACGATTGCTAGGCTAGCGGAGTATCGGCTGAACGCACCCATCGTGTTACTATCGCTGCCGGAAAAGAAGGTTCTCTACGCTTGGCAGAAAGTGACGACTGACACGTTTGATCCCGACTTCGTTGATCGCAGAAGAGCTCAACTCGAGGTACGTTTCCGATTTGCAATTAAAAAATTTTGTGCGATGAATGTTGTACCCAATTATAACCTCAAATAAAGTTGTGCACGTTGCTGAAAGATATATATATATCTTGATATATAGGCTACGGTCAACGTGATACAAATGCTCTGGAGCGTTCTTCTTCTCCTTCTTTCTTCATTGAAAGAAAAGAGAAGAGGAATGCTTCGAAGCATTTGTAGTGTCACGTTGACCGTAGCCATAATATCATATTAATACATTATTTTATTTTTTAGGTCAAGGATTGCCATTTAAAGCTGGTACGTTTGATGGGGCTGTCAGTATTTCTGCGCTTGTGGTTGTGCTATGCAAGCAAAACTTTGCACAATCCTACAAGACGTTTATATCGTTTCTTATCAACGTTGTATGCATGTCTGTCAAGAAGCGCAAGAGCAGTGTTACAATTCTATCCAGAGAACGGTGAACAGGTTGTTGATATTATATATATCTTGATATATAGGCTACGGTCAACGTGATACAAATGCTCTGGAGCGTTCTTCTTCTCCTTCTTTCTTCATTGGAAGAAAAGAGAAGAGGAATGCTTCGAAGCATTTGTAGTGTCACGTTGACCGTAGCCATAATATCATATTAATACATTATTTTATTTTTTAGGTCAAGGATTGCCATTTAAAGCTGGTACGTTTGATGGGGCTGTCAGTATTTCTGCGCTTGTGGTTGTGCTATGCAAGCAAAACTTTGCACAATCCTACAAGACGTTTATATCGTTTCTTATCAACGTTGTATGCATGTCTGTCAAGAAGCGCAAGAGCAGTGTTACAATTCTATCCAGAGAACGGTGAACAGGTTGTTGATATTATATATATCTTGATATATAGGCTACGGTCAACGTGATACAAATGCTCTGGAGCGTTCTTCTTCTCCTTCTTTCTTCATTGAAAGAAAAGAGAAGAGGAATGCTTCGAAGCATTTGTAGTGTCACGTTGACCGTAGCCATAATATCATATTAATACATTATTTTATTTTTTAGGTCAAGGATTGCCATTTAAAGCTGGTACGTTTGATGGGGCTGTCAGTATTTCTGCGCTTGTGGTTGTGCTATGCAAGCAAAACTTTGCACAATCCTACAAAACGTTTATATCGTTTCTTATTAACGTTGTATGCATGTCTGTCAAGAAGCGCAAGAGCAGTGTTACAATTCTATCCAGAGAACGGTGAACAGGTTGTTGATATTATATATATCTTGATATATATATGATGGCAAATACTGGCCGTATTGTCCTCGGTTAGAGGCAGGAGCCAACGAAACCACCGTTTTATACTGAGAGAAATCGCGAAAGTACAAATGGTAAGTACTGTCTTTTCAATATATATTTCACATAATTTCACATAATTACAATGTTGCTATTTTTATTTTATTTTAGATGGATATAGATGATAACGATTTCGCCGATTTTGAGCTAGAATTATCATTGGAAGAAAAATCAGCCACCGATATCGCTGCCGGTCCCGTCGCCGCCGGTTCCGTTGTCGCCGCCGGACCTGTCGCCGCCAGTTCCGTCGCCGCTGGACCTGTCGCCGCTGGTTCCGTCGTCGCCGACCATCCTGTCGCCGCCGGACCTGTCGCCGCTGATCCCGTCGTCGCCGATCGTGCCGCTGTTCGTTTCGATGCCGAAGATGATAGACAAGGTAATATTAATATTATGTATATTTAACAGAAAGTAATGACATATTTATGATATATTCCGCCAATAATTTGATTGCGATTACAAAAAATATTACCCCAGCCAGAGTTTGAACCTGGAACCTCCCGCTATCCGTGCAGGCGTCGCCTCAATTCGACCACTGAGGCATGTGGTAACATTTATCGCAATAACAAACAAACATACCATCTTAATCGAAATTAATAAATATCTTCTTGTTATATATGAAAAATTTAATTCATATTATATGTATTTAATTCATAAAATTTCTTATACAATTTTATTATTTTACAGTTCGAAGACCAAGAGGCAGAGCCGCAGGGATACGACGGCAAGAAGAAAGGTTCATGGCTTTCTTATATAAATTGTCATCATCCAATTACCATTGAGGTAGACGAGGCAGAGGCAGAGGCAGACGTTGAGAGCAACAGGATTTAATCTTTGTCTCTATATAATCTTTATATAATGTCTCTATATATAATGTCTCTATATAATCTCTATATATAACAATGTCTATATAATGTCTCTATATAATAATCTTTATATATAATAATGTCTCTATATAATCTATATATTGTTACGCCCGCTCGCCCGTGCCGAGACGTTTGTTCTCGTGGGCTGAAATTGGCTTCGCTCCGCAGAAGTTTCAAGCCGAAGCGCGTCCCTTGACAACGGGGACGCATAGAATTATTGATTTAATTACCGCCTGTCAGATTGATCTGGTGACTCAAATCGTTCGGTCCGGTTTCCCAGAACTTTCTTGTATTCCGTTCTGAGTTTAAATAAACCCGAGTTCCTTTTTGTATAACGAGAGTGGTTATTTCTGCGATCCCGGAAGTACGCGGACGCGTTCGTGAGTGCGCGCGACACGAATAGCGAACGGAGCGTAACACTTTTTTTTTTTTTTTTTTTTTTAAAAAAAGGAACTCGGGTTTATTTAAACTCAGAACGGAATACAAGAAAGTTCTGGGAAACCGGACCGAACGATTCGAGTCACCAGATCAATCTGACAGGCGGTAATTAAATCAATAATTCTATGCGTCCCCGTTGTCAAGGGACGCGCTTCGGCTTGAAACTTCTGCGGAGCGAAGCCAATTTCAGCCCACGAGAACGAACGTCTCGGCACGGGCGAGCGGGCGTAACAATATATATATATGATACACAATAAAAATAGTTGAAAAGTAATTAGAGATGAATGCATTCGTATTGTTTTATTATAAAAAAT